>NC_056745.1:544454439-544699439 GCF_019279795.1 Protopterus annectens | reverse complement strand
CTTCAAAAACCACCTAGATCAATAGATGGGTATCAACAGATTCAGTCCTGGGGTGGTGCCCATGTCCCTCCTAGACAGAGAAAACTACCATACATACATACAAATATTTCAAGCACAGGCATTAATGCCCTTCTAGCTTGCCAATATACCAAAACACTTATTCCCATAATAAGCGTCCAGACTGTTCTTAAAAATATCTAAACTAGTACTTGCTTTAATGTAATTTGGTAGTCTGTTCCATGCATCAACTACTCTGTCAGAGAACCAGTTAGTACACTTTGCATTCCTATAGAATCTTCTATATAGGTTGTCTGATGATTCTCTAGTACTTTTTGATAACCCCAAACATTCCCAGAGGTAGTTATCTCTAAATGCCCTATACACCTGCAAAAGATCTCCTCCTAGATATCTGTAAGAGACACTGTAAAAGTTCAGATATTTTAGCCTTTCATAATAACTTAAATTTTCACTCCCATGGATGCCGTTGGTATTTTTCCGCTGCACTCTTTCCATTTTACTCATACTTGCTTTCTTACAGGGTTTCCATATTGTTATTCCATCCTCATATTTGGGTCTAATGGAATTTACAAACAATGACTTCATTATTTTTGATTTCCTAGACTTTACAAATATTTTTATACAACCTATAGTTCTATAATGAGAAGTTATGTACTTACCATAATGTTCCATGTTAGTTGTCTTCTTCTCGCCTTCTTTTTTGCTGGATGGGTTCGGAGCTGAACCTCAGCTCCGACTCGGCCTAATACTAAAGCTCGAGAGCTATTTTTCACCGGCTCGAGGCTATACAATGTCCCATAATGCTAGGCGTGATATACCCAGATCTCGTTTGATAGCTAACACTATGGACATACATGTCCCACCACAAGAGAGAATATATTTAACAAATATATCTAACCTCCTCTACATATAACCCTTACAAGAGCTACCAAAGGGGAGCAAGAGATCTAGCTGAGGAGATAACTCTGGTGACAAAAAACACCTCTCGCAAGATACTGTAGGTCTTTCCAGGCTAGGGGGATGGAGGGTGGGACGCAAGAAAGAAGGCGAGAAGAAGACAACTAACATGGAATGTTATGGTAAGTACATAACTTCTCAATGTTAAGTTGTCAATCTTGCCTTCATTCTTGCTGGATGGGACAGCGTCCCTAGCACCTTAGTCCTGGGTAGCTCAATGGAACAGACTCTTGAGTACAGTGGAACCAAAATCAGCCCGACTTCTGGAGGCAATGTCCAGTTTGTAATGAGAAATGAAGGTATGAGGGGAGGCCCATGTGGCCGCTGCACAAATAGAATCCATAGGCAACCTTGCTTGAAAAGCTACTGAGGAAGCTAATGCTCTAGTTGAATGAGCTCTAGGCTTGGTAGGGAGCTCCTTATGCCTCAATTGATAGATTAACGTGACGAGTGGTCAACCATCTGGACAAGTTTACTTTAGAAACTGGCCGGTATTGCTTTCCTTCAGCGTAAGACAGGAAGAGCTGTTCTGATTTTCTCGTCTGTTTAGTTCTATCCAGATAGAAACGTAGTTGACGGTGAATGCCAAACAATGTAATCTTCTCTCAGCTCTATCAGTATAATTTGGGAAGAAGACTGGGAGATCAATGGTCTGATTAAGATTTTTTTCAGAGAGTACCTTAGGTAAAAAGGATGGATTAGTCCGAAGAGACACTCTATCTTTGTGAAAAATAAGATAAGGGGGGCGCACAGAGAGTGCTTGTAGTTCCGAAACCCTTCTCGCTAAGGTAATGGCTACCAAGAAAAGTGTTTTCCACGAGAGCAGTTTCAACGAGCAGGAAGCAGCTGGTTCAAAAGGAGGAAGAATTAAAGAAGACAGTACCAAATTTAGATCCCACTGTGGAGGAGGATCTTTAACCGGGGGCCGAAGTAATAGGGCTCCTTTCAGAAAGGCTTTGCAAAGCTTGTGGGACATAATACTGGCCTCTGACAAGCCAACGTGGAAATTTGCAATAGCCGCCAACTGGACCCTGATAGTGGCTGAGGAAGAGCCCATTTGAAAAAGTTCCGCCAAAAATTCTAGAACTGTTTGGACAGGAGCTGTGAACGGGTCAACTTGATTTTTCCTTGCCCAAATAGAGAACCATTTCCATTTACTAGCATACGTCCTTCTGGTGTTAGACTTGTGAGAGGCAAGGATAATATCACGAACTGACTGAGAAATTAAGGGAAGCCTGGCTAGGCTTGCAAGTGGAGCAACCAAGCTGTGAGGTTGAGAGATGGAAGGGATTGGTGCAGCCCACCCGATTGATGGGTCAGAAGGTCTGGCACTGGGTACAGATGCCAGGGCTGCTCCAGCAGATGACGTTGCAGGAACGGAAACCAAACTTGTCGGGGCCAGTAAGGGGCAATGAGGATCATCCTGGATCTCAAGGCAGTTGCTTTCTGGACTAACTGAGTAATTAAGGGAAAAGGGGGAAAAGCATACAGAAGACCCCGGGGCCAATCGTGGACTAGAGCATCTCTGGGAGGGAGACCTGGAAGAGGAAAAAGGGTGAAGAAGTCCTGACACTTGCTGTTTTGAGGGGTTGCAAAAAGGTCGCAGCAAGGCTGACCCCACCTTCTGAATATTTGTTCCACTACTAGCTTGTTGAGAGACCACTTGTAGGGCATGAGAATGGCCCTGCTCAATCTGTCCGCTATGACGTTGGACTTCCTGGGAATATGCATTGCTACCAAAAACCGTTGAGAAGAGATCGCCCACTGCCAAAGTCTGAGCACTTCCCGACATAGGGGGTAGGACCTGGTTCCGCCCTGCTTGTTGATGTACCACACTACAGACATATTGTCTGTCTGAATTGCAATCGACCCGGTGGGTAGAGAGTCCTGAAGGGCCTGCAACGCCAAAATTACCGCTCTCATTTCCAAGACATTGATGTGCAGGTGGTACTCGAAGGGTTGCCATGTGCTCTGGACTGTCCTGCCCTGAAAATGCCCCCCCCCCACCCTATCGGGGAGGCATCCGTAGTCACAGTGGAAACCGGAGGGGGGAGAACAATTGGTCTGCCTTGGAGCATCTGAGGCGAGACCATCCACCAAGAGAGGTGTCTCTTGCACGACTGAGTGATGAGAATGTTGTGTGACATGGGAAGCTGCTGGAAGGACCATTGGGAAAAAAGCATCCACTGCAGTATCCGCATATGAAAACGAGCTAAGGGGAGCAAGGTGATTGTTGCTGCCATTAGACTAAGTGTTTTTAGTACAAATCTGGCTTGGACTCTGTCCTCTTGTTGTAGGATTTAAACATGGCTGCGAATGTTTGAAACTCTTTGTGTAGGTAGTTTTGCTGACAACTCCACCGTGTTTAACACGGCGCCTATGAAGGTAATATGCTGACAAGGCAGACTTTTTGAAGTTTATAGAGATGCCTAGCGCTTTGCACATTTGTACAGCGTAATCCTTGGCTTGAAGTAGTTGGTGCCTGCTGGTGGCAGTAAGGAGCCAGTCGTCTAAATATGGAAACACCTGGAATCCTTTTCGTCTCAGGTGAGCCACAACCACTGCCATGCATTTGGTAAACACCCTGGGGTCTGTGGTGAGGCCAAAGGGCAGGGCTCTGAATTGGTAGTGACTGGCTCCCAGCCGGAAGCTGAGAAACCTTCTGGAACGCCTGTTCATTTTGATATGGTAGTACGCATCCTGAAGATCTATAGAGCACATCCAATTGTCCTGACCCAGAAAGGGTGGAATGGACTGTAGCGTGACCATCCGGAATTTCGATCTTTGAACAGACTTGTTCAGCCTGCTGAGATCTAAAATAGGTCTCCAGTCCCCTGTCTTTTTTGGTACCAAAAAGAATATGGAGTAGATTCCGGATCCTTGTTGGTCTGCTGGGACTGGCTGGATGGCTCTTTTTGATAGCAGCTTTGAAATTTCTGACGCTGCTTGATCTCTCAGACCGGGTGGAACGTCTGGAAGAGGCCCTTTTGGTTGTTGTGGGGTGTGGATGAAGGGGATTCTGTAACCCTCGGATATGATCAACCGTACCCATTTGTCTTGCGTGTGAGAATGCCAGGCTTCTGGGTACAGTGAAAGTCTTCCCCCGACTGCCTCCGAAGGTGGACAGTCGGACAGCTCCTCAGGGGTGCTGGAAGGGTTTGTCAGAGAAAGATTCTCTGCTACCCTGATTTTGCGGACCCCCCCCCCCTGCCCCTAGGACGGCATCTGTTATTGTTCCCTCCTCTGCCTCTGGAGGGAAGCTCACCACGTGTGTCAGGCAGTACTCCCTGGGGTTTGCGGAACCACATCTTTCCGCCCTTTTGAACCTTAGGGCACGGTCTAGAAGGGGCAGAAAAATGGACTCCCACGGCAGAGAGAGTCTTGCCTTCCTGCTCACACCTGGTCAACGTATCCTTCACTTGAGGTCCAAACAAGGCAGAACCATCAAAGGGAGTGTTAGTGAAGGACGCCTTGAAGGGGTCAGCAAAGTTGCAAAGCCACATCCAGGCGTGTCTCCTTAGAGCAATGCCTGTGCCTGCGGCCCTACTCGCTCCATCGGCTGCATAAGAAATGAGCCGCATGGAGGAGTTAACAATAGAGTTCAGGGTCCCCAGCTGGGAGTTGATCTTCTCCTGAGACCCCACAGCTGCTGGGTCCTGTAAGGTATCACCTAGTTCTTTAAGAAGGTCTCTCTGAAGACGGGTGAAATGGCACAGGTAATTCAGCGACCGCATGGCAAAGGTCGCTGAAGAAAACATCCACTTGCCATACCTATCCATAGTCCTAGATTCCTTATTAGGAGGATGGACAGGTACTGAAGGGTCAGCCAACTCCTTCTTAGTGGCTGCCGCCACCACCATGGCATCAACGGGGACGCCCTTAGAGAGAAACTGCTTGTCTGCAGGGGCTGTAATGAATTTTGTAGGCCTCCGGGGGGTTGGTTCCATAGTAACCGGAGCTGTCCACGCCTTCCGAGCCACCACCTCCATGAGTGGGTCGAAAGGCGGGGACACCCAGGAGGTGGAAGGGTGAGAACCGAATGCATCCAGGTACACCGACTCATCCTCGGAAGGGTTGAGGGCGGACTAGTTCCCCCCTCTGTTTAAGGATCTCTAGGATGTCAGAAAAGGAGACATCCTCAGCGGGGGACCTTGGGGACCCTTCCGAATCATACAGGTCGGTGTCAGATGTCACTGACTTAGAGGAGTCTACATCCTTCCTCTTGCAAGTCCTCTTCCGAGGGGGCTCCCCTGCAGGATCAGGGGAGGCCTCGGAAGAGGAGGAAACGCCCAATGGAGCGGCCTGGAGTGTCGGTTCTCCGCACTTGGGTTCGGGAGGGTAGGCAGGGGCCAACGAGGCCGACCGTGGCGTTGGTATGGGAGCCAGCACGCTCCCCATGACCTCAAAGGCACCCCTGCTATGCAATAATTGGGCCAGCGCCTGCGACTTCAAAAGCCTACTGACTACCCTCTCGAGGTCATGGTCCGAGAGCCTGGAAGACCTAGAGGAGTGAGACCTATGGCTCCACTCTGACAGCAAAGGGGATTTCGGAGCCGATCTGACCGACTCCAGTGAAGGAGACCTGGAGCGCTTTTGACTTTGGGACGGCTCTGACACCAAAGTCGGAGCCGACTGAGGCCTCGATGTATCGGTTCCAGCCAGAACCGATGAGGCAGAAAGAGGACCGCTCGGCGCCGGCTCCAAACATGGAGCCGATGATTTGGTGGGCTTTGAAGGTTTTCCGGTCATAGGCTTGGACGGAAAACCTTCAGGCTTTAACAAGCCTCTAAGAATGAGCTTATTTCTGCGTTCCTGCAGGACTCTAGGGCTAAAAGCATGACAGATGGAACAAGAGTCCTGCAGGTGCAGAGGGCCCAAACAATAGACACAGGAAGTGTGACCGTCTGTCAGAGACATCTTCTGACAGCACGAGTCACACTTCTTGAATCCCGATACCTTGGTATCCTTGGACATGATACCACAGGGTCGATACAGGAGTCTAAACATGTACACTAACACACAAAAAAGACACACTCAAGAAAAAATTTAAGTAAAGTAATAGTAAAAATGAGACAAATTCCACACACACACACACACTAAGGGGAATCTGTACTGACTACTAAAGGGAGGGTTAGAGGCCCGACCACCTTAAGGGTGGAAAAATGTAGGGAAAAACTACAGAAAAGGGAAGGGAAAAGTACAGTTTTGTACCTACCATAAATGTAGATGTTCGAGTGCTCATACAGCTGCAGTCATAACAGATGGGTTATCCTGCCGTCGGGCGGGTCCTCTGTCGGCTGAATTCCAAAGTCTAGGTCCTGCGTCGGTTGTCGTCGCTTCTTCCCTGATGTCAGTGCAGCAGGGGTATAAAAGAGGCAGCTGACGCCATTTTCTTCAGTTTTTCTTGCCCCAGATGTCAGGTGCCCCCAGAAGGAAAGCAAACATAATGTTATGCAAAGATGCAATGTTGATAAATCAAAAACAGTAGTTGCCAGCAAATACACCATAAAAGAATACCCCAAAAAGGTTATATGAAAAGTGTTTGTCATAAGGCCTGTCCTAAGAGGGGATGGAGGGAGGGAAACCTGGACTGCAGCTGTATGAGCACTTGAACATCTACATTTACGGTAGGTACAAAACTGTACTATGTTCATCGTGCATACAGCTGCAGTCATAACAGATGGGTAGAATCCCAAAGCTAAGTAAGGGTGGTAGGCACTAAGTGGAACTAGGAGGTGCTAGGATGCCCTGCAGGACTGCTGTGGCAAAGCCCGCTCTAGATTTTGAGTATAGTGGGAGGTGATAGTGCTTGGAGAAAGTGTGCACTGAACTCCAGGTGGCTGCTTCCAAAATGTCCTTGGTAGGGACCCCCCTGAGGAAGGCTGCAGAGGTAGCTGTGGCTCTGGTGGAGTGGGATCTGATGCATGCATGCACAGTTTTTCATGAAATGAGTAACAAAAGTGTATGCAGTGGGCTATCCATTTTGAAATTGTCTGTTTGGAAATAGCCTTTCCTTGAGCACCTGCAGCATAGGACACAAAGAGTTGCTCAGATTTCCTGAATGGCTTTGTTCTGTCCAAATAGTAACGAAGTTGCCTGTGAATGTCCAAGGAATGTAGTAGTTTTTCTCCTTTGTTTTGTGGATTAGGATTAAAGGTAGGTAAGTGGATAGTCTGATTCAAAGCTACACTGGATACTACCTTTGGCATAAAGGTAGGGTTGGTTCATAAGGAAACTCTGTCCTGATGGAAAATTATGAATGGCTGCACAGCCATGAGGGCCTGTAGCTCCGAAACCCTGCGTGCTGAGGTGATAGCCAGAAGAAAGGCTGTTTTCCATGACAAGTACTGTAACTCTGTTGAAGAAGCTGGCTCGAAGGGAGGAAGGGTCAGCTTTTCCAATACGAAGTTGAGGTCCCAAACAGGGACTGGTGGTTTCCTTGGGGGTTTTATATTCTTTGCCCCTCTGAGGAACTGCCTTAAGAGAGGATGCGAGAATAAAGGAGGATCTGTGTTGTATTGTGCAGAAATGGCTGAAGCGTGGATCTTGATGGAGGAGAAGGAAAGTCCATTGTTTAACATCTCAGCTAGGTACTGTAAAATTTTAGGTATATTTATTACCCAAGGATTCTGTCCCTTTTCTTAATTCCAAGCACAAAATCGTTTCCATTTGGCAGAGTAGGCCTTTCTAGTAGGAGGTCTTCTGGCCTCCAAGATGACGTCCTGCACCTCCTTGGAGAGGAGAAACTGTTGGGAAATCAAGGAATTCTCCATGCAGCTAGATTTAGAGTTTTGAGATGGCTGTGAAGAGTTTTGTAGTTGTGCTGGGACAACAGAAAAGGGACTAGAGGTAGAGTCCATGGTGGGGAATGTGTCAGGCTCTTCAGGAGCTGATACCAGTGTTGTCTTGGCCAGTCTGGAGCAATGAGAATCATTTTCAGCCTCTCTGCTCTGGCTTTTAATAGAACTTTGGGCAGCAGAGGAAGAGGCGGGAAGGCATAGACTGTCAATGTTGCCCAATTGAAGGAAAGTGCATCCACTTTCCAGGCCTGTGGATGATAGGTCCTTGAACAAAATTTTTTCAACTGGCAATTTCTGTGGGTAGCAAAGAGATCTATGTCTGGCTGTCCCCATGCCTGAGTTATCTTTGTGAAAACTTGAGGATGCAACTTCCATTCGTGTGGATCTGACATATTTCTGATTAGGTTGTCTGCCAGTGTGTTTTCCTTCCCTGGCAGGAATTGTGCCAGTAGTTGAATTTGCAATTCCAGTGCTATGTTCCATAAGGTCATGGCTTGCCTGCACAGGGGGTATGAATGAGTTCCCCCCTGTTTGTTTATGTACCACATCACTGTGATGTTGTCTGTCCTTACCAATAGCTGGCCTGGATGCAGTAGGTCTTTGAAGGTTATAATAGCCTTTTGCACGGCTAGCATTTCCTTTTGGTTGATGTGAAGGTGCTTCTCTTTTCGGGTCCATTTTCCCTGAATGCATTGATCTGTCATGTGAGCTCCCCAGGCATAATCTGAGGCGTCTGTTGTGATGATTTGAGTTGCTTGAGGTACAAAGAAAGGAAGACCTGTGTTTCTTTGGCAAACTTGAGCCCACCACATAAATTCCTTTTGAAGGCATGGAATGAGTGGGATAATTGTTTCCAAGCTGTGGCTGTGTTGAGACCACAAGTTTTTCAGGTACCATTGAAGTTTCCTCATATGCAGCTTTGCACATGGGATTAGTAGGATGCAAGATGCCAAGAATCCCAGAGCCTGCAGGACTTTCCTTGCAGTTAGCCTGGTGTAAGTTGCCATTTTTCTGAAGTATTGAGACAGTTGCCCTTGCTTGTCTGGCGTGAGGTAGGCCATCTGGGTGGTTGTATCCAAGCTGGCACCCAGGAAAATTATTTGTTGAGAGGGTATTAGTTTTGATTTCTTTCTGTTGACTGTGTATCCCAGGTAGTTGAACAGTTTTATTACAAACGCCAGGTGCTGCAGTAGTATGTCCTTGCTGTCCGCTTGGATCAGGCAATCGTCCAGATATGGGTAGATTTGTATCCCTTGTAGTCTGCAGAAGGCAATTACTGATGCCAGGCATTTCGTAAATGCTCTGGGCGCAGTAGATAAGCCAAAGGGCAATGCAGAGATTTGGTAATGGGTTGAACCTGCAAGAAATCTGAGGTATCTTCTGCAATCTTGTCTGATAGGGACATGCAGGTATGCCTCCTTGAGGTCCAATGTTACCAGCCAAGACTCCTTGCCCAGCATGGGAAGAAGCTGCTGTAATGTGAGCATCTTGAATTTTGGCACCTGTAGATATGTGTTTAGGATGGATAGGTCTAAGATAGGTCTCCAATCTTTGTCTTTCCTTGGTACCAGGAATAGTCTGGAATAAAACCCTTGACCTTGTTCTTTTGCAGGTACCTCTTGAATTGCTTTTATGTCCATGAGAGCTGAAATTTGTTTTTGTGCCTCTGCCCTTTGATTTTGTGGCAGGTTTGGCATGCCTCTCATTTTTGGAAGGGTGTGAAAGTGGAACCTGTAGCCCCTGTCTATAATGTCCAGAATCCATTTGTCTTTTGTAACAATATGCCAATTTTTTGAGAATAATGTCAGTTTTCCACCCAAAGGTGCTGCCATTAAAGCTTTGCTTGGCAGGTGTAAGGGGAAGTCATTGTGTCTGTTTTCTAAAAGACTGTGATCTATCTTCTCCACCTCTTGGGGTTGGTGCTTGCCACTGTCTGGCTCTGAAAGATCCTTGAGGTTGCCCTCTACCCCTTGGATGCCTGTATCTGCCCCTTTGAGGTCTGTCCGTGGCTGTTAAGGACCAATTTTTGACGGCCAGTTTCTGCTGAAATGTGGAGGCTGTACCTGCAGGAAATCTTTCACTGTTTGCATTGATTTCGCTTTTTCCTCCATTTTCTTTAGCACCTCTTCAGCTTTAACACCAAACAATACATCTTTTTGAAGAGGTGCATCTAATAATTTAGCTTTGACATGATCTGGTAAGGTTTGCTCTTTGAGCCAAGCATGCCTACGTATAACAGACCCCGTAACAGCAGCTCTACATGAGGCCTCTAAAGCATCAAAACCACACCGCAAGGTATGTTTACCCACTTGCTCTACACCATGCAACAAATCCTGCAACTCTTTTAAATCTGGTTGTTCTGGTTGTGTCATCTTGCTCTTCAGCTGAGATATCTAAAACTGTTGATACTTTAACATATGGAACTGACAGTTTAATGCCCTCATGGTTAAAGTGGCCGAGGTGTATGAGGTGCAGTAGTTGTACTATGCTTGGGATGGAAACCATGCTGTGTGGGTGTGTGAAGGTTTTCCTGGTGAAGATAATGCATTACCTGTTTGTGAATGCATTTCTCTAGGATTTTTGAGAGTGAAGAGAGTATGGCAATCTGTCTGAAGTTGTATATGTCTGAGGAGTTGCCCCCTTTGTGAATGGGTAGAGTAAAGAAATTCTTCCATACAGTGGGGACATAGGATTCAGAAATGGATCGGTTGATTAAGATGGATACAGGATAGGCAAGAGGTTCAGAGGCAATCTGCAGGAAGTAAGAGGGTAGCTTGTCAACAGATTTCTTTCAAAACTTTTCACATTCCATCTGCAGTTTTTCCACTGAACACCTCACTCCAGTTAGTTTTACATAGTGACTGTTTTGCTTCTATATAATCTGTAATTAACCTTCCGTGCATTATTTTAGATTTCAGTTTAGCAGAATTATCTAGCAACAAATTAACCTTTACAACCCCATGATCACTGCACATCAATGGTGGTAAAACTTGACTTGAAGTAACAGTAATTTCTTTGGGAACACAAACAGTGGCTAGTATGTTCTGTCCCCTGGTATTTTTTTTTTCAACAATCTGAAGCAATTGTTGCTCCTGAACATACACTGTGAATAATTTCCTTACTAACATTGTTGAATCAATATTATTCCAGTCTGTTTTTGGTAAATTTAATCCCCCAGCTAATATTATTTTTCCATCCCGTGTTTCATGCAAGAAATGTATGAATTCCACTAAGTCATCTGCACTTGACTTTGGTGGTCTATACACTCCAACAATTATAGTTTCATAGTTTCATAGTTTAGTACTAGGCTATCTGCCCTGGGGCATTTGCAAGCCTAGCCCTAGAGATGTGGCTTTCGCCACCCCATGTAGTGGTACTAAGGTGTATAGAATAAATTTAGAATATTGTGCCTTTGTCTAGTAGTGACACACTGAAGACCCCCTTACTTATTAAAATTAGTTTACTGTGCCTCTGTCAAGCAGCGACACAGGGGTGACCCCCGGGGTAAACCTACGATCTCCCATCCACTCGTCAAGATTTCTCTTGAAGAGAGTCAGTGAGGGGCTCTGCCTAACATGAACTGGGATTTTGTTCCAGCGTATGGGAAGCCTCTGAGTTATGAATCTGTCCCTCCAGCATGTTCTATTCATGTTTGTACTGAGGTTTAAATCTTTGGCTCTCGTGGTTCTTATGGATTTGGATTTTTTGAGGTGGAGCATGTCCATCAATTCCTGGTTGGACATGGCCTTGTACGTCAGGCACAGATCACCTCTGAGCAAGCGGTATGCTACTGAATAGAGCTGGAGTTTCTTTAACCTGGTAGCATATGACATATGTTGGAGACCATTGATCCTCTTGGTGAGGTACTTCTGGGGTCTCTCCAGCTGTTGCAAGTGCCGGGTGAGGTACATACCAAATGGGGCACTGTACTCAATCATGGGCCTGATAAGGGAGGAGTACAGGGGCATGATGACCTCCTTTGATCTGGATGTGAACCCCTTCATGATAAGGTGGGCAAGGTAGAAAGTCTTTCTAACCACTTTGGCAACGTGGGTGTCAAATGAGAGGTCACTATCAACTTGGGTCCCCAGGTCTCTGATTACTTTTTCGGTACTCAGCGGGTTACTGTCTATGTGATAATTTGTGGGTACTTTGTTTTTCCCAAAGGGGATGACTATACATTTCTTGGCATTCAGTTTAAGGCCATGATTCCGGCACCAGTTGTCTGTTTCGGTGAGGCCTTTCTGTAGGATGTATGTGTCAGCTGGTGTATCGATTATGGCACCTAGTTTGCAGTCATCTGCGAACTTTGTCAGCCACAACCCTCCCATGTTTGCTTTCACATCTGAGAAGTAAATGCCGAACAGGAGGGGTCCCAAGACAGAGCCCTGTGGGACACCACTTGTGACTGGCTTTGAGTCTGACATGGCTCCCGCAATCTTGACTTTATGGGTTCTGTTCTTTAGCCAGTTTGCAACCCATCTTGTGACATATGGATTTACATTTAAGCTGTTTAGCTTATCTATGATCCCCGAGTGCGGTATTGTGTCGAAGGCTTTAGCCAAGTCCAGGTAGGCTGTATGGACTGCCTTGCCCTCATCAATGGATCTAGTGACTGTTTTGAAAAAGTCAACCAGGTTCAAAAGGCAGGATCTGCCCTTTACAAAGCCTAACTGGGTGGGATCAAGTGTCTGTAGGTCCCCAATGTCGTTGTTTATGAGTTCCATAATAATTCTTTCCATAGTTTGCAAACCAGGCTGGTCAAGCTTATGGGGCGGTAGTTCCCAGGGTCTGTAGTGGAGCCTCCCTTGTGGAGTGGGACCACTGTTGCTGTACGCCAGTGTTCAGGTACATATCCTGTAGTAAGGCTAAGGTTAAATAACCTTTTTATATGCGGGTTTAGCTCCTCTTGGAGTTCACGTATCACGCAGCCGGGGATACCATCAGGTCCCATAGATGCTCTGTTTTTTTGCTTTGCTGAGGGCGGTTCTCACCTGGACATCAGAGATGACAGGGAGGTTACATTCAGCTGGGATGAGTATTTCTTCTTTTGGAGGTGAGGGAGGGGAGAAATTTGCACTGAACCTGCCTGCCAGAATGTTGGTAATATCTGTGGGTTCGGTAAATTTTTTGTCGTTGTGTACTAACTCTGAGCATATCTGAAGGTTTCCGCCCAGGTTTTTAACATAACTGAAGAATGCCTTGTGGTTATCGTTAGTGTCCTTGGCGATTTTTCTCTCAAAGTTGGCCTTGGATGTTTTTATGAGAGAATGTAGCTTTCTACTAGTGCCAATCAGAGATGCCTTCCCTTTATGGGATTTTGCTCTGTCTTGCAGTAGCTTCCTTCTTTTGTTATACAATTTGTTTATGGCTGGGGTCCACCAGACAGGACGCTTTCCTTTGTTGGAGAGGGTCTTGGTTTTATTTGGGATTGCATGATCCATGCATTCTTGGAGATGTCTGTAGAAAGCATTTGTGTAGGATTCAGCATTGTGGGATGTGGTTTCCATTGGCCCTGTGGGCTTAAATGATACCATCTCAGTCTTGAGAAGTGTAAAGTCGGCATTTGAGAAGTTTCTCACTGTAGTCTTTTGTGCTGGGGGTGGAGGTGGTAAATGTATATCCAGGATGATTAGTTTGTGGTCAGATCTCACCAGTGAGGGGAATACTTCCGGTGTGGAGCATTTTGTCCCCATGTTTGTGATGATCAGGTCTTGTATATTATCCCCCCTTGTGGGAGAGGTGACTAGCTGTTCCATTGCATTTGAGTTAATGAATTCCAGGAACCTTTGGGCTAGGGTGTTAGGGCTAGAATAGTGCACCCAGTCTATGTTAGGGTAGTTGAAGTCTCCCAACATGATGGTATTTGGTGAGACATTTTGTTATATGTTCCAAATTGTTATATGCTCCAGGGTTGTCTATTGTCGCAGTAATAATCGCAGGTCTCATAACTATCTTTAATCCCTGTCATAACACCTCTACCTGATTTTTTTGTTAGAATGTCTGTTACAGTAAAAACATTTATACCCTGACAGAACTGGTTTCCACTCAATGTTCTTTAACCATATTTCACAAAAAATAACAACATCAATCTTGTGGGAACGTAGCAAATTTTCCAATAAAAACTTTATTATTAATGCTCCTAGCATTAACAGCCATCAGAGATGCTTCAAATGTTGCTGTCTGTGAACTGCTAAATTTAATTTGGTACTTACGTATTATCGCAACCATGCTGGCATGAAAACGAGTGTTGAAAACACCGTAAGGTGTTACTTTGATGTCCTTACAAGTGAAAAATCACTCTGGCTTACATTCAGGAAGATACACAAATGTGCAAGTGTTGTTCCTGTCTTGCGTGCATTGCACACGCATGCCTAGTTGGCAGACCTTCTGTCTTACTGATGAAAGGAGTACTTTTGTTGTGAGGAAAGAATGCTGAGCGTCCCTCTCCCCAAAAAAATAACACTGACAGATGGCAATGATTCAACCTATTATTCTCATTCCTTACGACTGCCCAAAAACTTTACATTACAAATTGTTCCTGTTCCTAAAAGTAATTAAAAGATTTTGGGCAGTACGAAGGAATTAGAACAGCAGTTTGAATTATAATGAGGTCATCCCTTTCATTACTCGTACTTGTTAGTTCTTCTGGACAAGGATATCATTAATTCCCTGTTCAACTTCACTTTGCTGTTTCAGGAACCACATCTGGTTATGAGGGAAAGTAACACTGCTTAAGATTGCATGCATCAGTTAATCAGGAATAGGTATGGGTACAGGGAACTGAAGGAAAACATAAAAGTTCTTAAGCTCATCTTCCGGACATCTGCTGTGGTTAATTTTCTGGGATGATAAGAATCCTGCCGACAGGACGATAGCAGGCATTAAGACTCAAGCGTGCGTCTGCGATGCAATGCACGCAAGACAGGGAGAGGCTTTCCCAAATTGTTCCTGTCCCTAAAAGTAAAGTACAGTTTCTGGGCAGTTGTAAGGAATTAGAACAACATTTTAACAATTTTCATGCAGTGAGATATGTAGACATATGTGCATTTTGCAACTGTGAAATTCTGGTTGCGATAATACGCAAGTACCTTTAATTTTTGATCTGGCAAAACTCCTGTCTAGTGTTTGTCAAATACTGCAAAATATCTGCAAAAAATCTCTTCCCTAATCTTGACAAATGAACGCCATCCTGTCTGAACACGTGTGCCAAAACCTAGGCTTGGATGCTCTACACATTTCCATTTTTAAAACAAGACATTCTTTCCAAGTAGGTATCTACCCAAAAAATCTCTTCAGTCACAGTGACCTAACTATCCTTTCTATATGTGATTTGTGAAAAATACGTCCCAACACCAGTAAAAGCTATACTATCTAGCTCTAAGCTCCCTACTAACAGTCAGAGAATCCTTGTGGATGACATCATTTGTATCAACATGAATAAAAATGGATCTGTACTTCCTTACATTAAGGTGTTCCAAGGCTTGTTTCACATCTTCTTTTTTTGCTCCTGGTAAGCATAACACTATTCAATGTTCACCATCTTCTCTGTAAATATAAGTACCAATTCCTCTAATAACTGAATCTCCGACTACAAGAATATTTTTACTGGCCAGCTCCGAAGAATCTTCAGCTTCTAATACAGTAATATCTGCTCTATCAACTGTTACAAAGGGTAGATCTTCCTCACCATTAGTCTTATTAATCCCTCTGTTTTCATTGTGTATTTAATTCTCATCCGGTTGGTACTGTAAATCCACAGCTTGAGTCATGTAGTCAACATCTGTCTTTCTCTTCTTTTTTCTTGTAGTAATGTTCTTCAATCCATCCACATTCAATTTTGATTTCTTCCATTTCACCTGCCTCTTGCCTCTTTTTTCTACCTTCTGTTAGAAAAATGATGCCCTTTTCTGTAGACTGACGGTTTTCTGATACAAAAATATCATTCCCTGTAACCTGTGTGTTACATAACAAAGTGGTGTCCTTTTTACTATGTATTGTCTTTCCTTTACAATCATTAATCAGTTTACCTTTCTTCCCTGTTATTTGTTGTGAACTTCTTCCTTTCTTTCTTTTTTTGTTTCCTTTTACACAAACTGGATCCTCAGATTGCTAAATACTAGCATCTAGAGTTCCAAAGTTGTCAAGGACATCATCTTGTTTCATAGGGGTTGCATGATCTTTGCAGACAATAGCTGCATCATTTCCTAAATGCATTCTATTTGTTCTGTGCTTAACATTATTTATCTCATCAGTCCAGTCATTAATATATGATACAACAGTTCTCCAAGCCATGCCAATTGCACAAGTGCAATCACCATCAAGTCTAGATTTACTTCTAACAATGGTAAGCAAATCATCCAACTTTTGACATGAGGAACACAGATCACCAGTGTAATCAGCTGTTACCTTTAAATATGCACTGCATTTATTACACTCTACAAGATATTTGTGCATTAGAAATCGTTAATTGCATATGCATTTAAGGAATCCATGTTCAGAATTCAAATGAATAAAATATTGCAAAAGAACAGAATTCAAAGAAAATGTAAATCAACTTCTATTACAAAAAGTACACCATCAATATACAACTAAATAATAAAGTAAAGTAAAGTTGATCTGACCATACAAGTTCTGCAAGTCAGACAAAATGTGTAACTCCTTTATATCATGCGCAGTAGCTTATGCTCACTATCGCTCGCAGTCACACTTCTTTTTAACAGAAAAGATCAATAAATCACAAACCAATGTAGGATTGTTTACATATGCTCAGGACCATAGACCCTTTCCTCTGTGAACTTCACTCACCAAACCACCGACAACTGGGACAACTCGGGGTAAATATAGCTAGCTTTGTAAGGACTATAGGGCTGTTAACCTAGTAAACTCCTATGAACCTAGAACACTCAAGGGATGAAGACTGTTACAGGATCTCCTAAAGCACAGCCATGCCTGAACCTGACCTTCCACTGGAATGTGCACCTAACCTGTAATGTTCTGAGAAGGTATGGAAAGAAGACCATATTGCAGCTTGTAAAATAGCCTACACACACAAAACACACACACACACACACACACACACACACACACACACACACACACACACACACGCACACACACGCACACACAGATGAAATTTGCTGCTGATTAGGCTGCTACAGTAAGAGAATTAATTTTCACTGTGCCCTCAAAACATGCCAAAATACAATATCATTGACAGGTTGGGCCATCTTTGCCATTTCTAAAAAAAAAAAAAAAAACAATGCTGATAATTTTTTTCCAAAATAATCAGTTCTTCTTGTATATAGTGTCTTGGCTATTGTTGAACACAAAAGCTGAAAGTAGTGCTCCCCATTACTTTATCATCAGTAAAAATACCAGCAACTGATTCACAAGAACGATGCATTTCTTTTCAATGACACCTTTTTTACTGGGAAATAACAAATAAACTGGCATATTTGGGAGATGTTCCACTTCCAATATACTTCTGCCTGAAGTAACAACAACCTGAAGAGTGCTGCATAGAACTCCCGGACTCAACTATTGTATTAGCATTAACAGTGTACTAAAACTGGACTGCGGTGGTGGTGCTGCGGTAGCGTTGTTGCCTCACAGTTACACATTGCCCGTTCGATTCTCAGTTAGAGCGTCTTCTGTGTGTCGACATGCGTGAATGGGCGTTCCTTCGTTGACGGTTGTGCGTTAGGCCCGGCAAGCCAGCACGTAAAAATCTACTGCCAATCATTAGCGGACTGGAGTTCTGCTGTGGTGACCCCTAACCGGGAAAAGCCGAAAGACACAAACAAAGTGTACTAAAACTCAGGGCAGCAAAACTGTAACTGATGTATTGTACTACTTGTTACAGTAGGTTTTTGCTTCCATGAATTTACTTTTGGCTTCTTTTCGTTTCATTTTCATGTACTTCATGTGTATTATAGTGGATAAGAAGCATTATTGTATGCATACGTTTCTTCTACACATTTTTATACACTTACAATATTTTTATTATTGTTTTTACACGGTATTTGCTTGCATTACATGAATAAGATTTTAATCCTGTATTATATATGACAGGTCAATGATTTTGTTCTAAGTGAATGGGAAACTCAGGGTTAATTATTTCTAATTTTTATGTGAATTATTGATGTCAAGTGGTATTAATTAACTATTTATGGAACAAATTTGATTTGATTCATCGTTCTTAGGAAGCCTGGTATTTCACTAGATGAAAGCGCTTAACTATACTTTTTTGTGTATTTTCAACTGTTTTATCGTGTTTTACTACTGGATTTTTATTAAACTTGTATCGAGTCCACAGTCCTGCTTGCCTTGGATTTTTTGCTTCTTAACTATATTCCTCCACTGCCAGCCCTTTCACCTCACCACCCTTTGCTCTTAACTGACAGTAACTTATAAACTGCAAAAAGCAGTAATACTAATACTCATATCATTAACAGTTGCAACCTACTTCACAGCTATTATAATATTCTCTAGATATTCACATTGCTTTACATTTTAAACAATGAACTGCAGCTGCATTAGCTCATTCTAAGCTTCGGGGGGACAGTTGGCACAATGGTTAAAGTCTTAAACCCTGTACTTTGTATATGTGAGATTAATTCTGACCTCCAGTTATTGGCTATGCTTGTAATAGTCTACATACTGAAAATCTATTATTTACCTATGTAGTAATAAACCTATATAACTTCATATTAATGTAAGCTTGAAACATGATGAGAATCTGCATACTTACAGAATGGGGTGGGCAGCTCACTTGAGCTGATAACATTACCTAAGAAATTGCAGAAATGATAGTATGACTGATTCCCCTGTATAAAGGTGAGCAATGAAAGCTCAAGTCCTGCAATGGAACAGCTCAAATAATTAAGCATATCTCCACACTGTGGAGCAGCTACTGTCTGGCAAATAGGCAAGTTCTTAAATTATTGTGCAGACTGGAAAACCAAGTTCCAGTACCACATAAATAGCATTCAACAGCAATGTGACACTCTGCAGCCAACAAAGGCAAAGAGTTACCTGCTGAAAAAACTGCATTGGTGGTACTAGGGCAAAAGTAAAGCAAAATAAAATTAGTGGGATAAACCCATCCTGACAACAGACGGCTACATATATCATTAGGAAAATGACAGCAGTGGAAAGCTATATTGGCGCTGTACTGAAAAATGCATAATTGTATGCAGAGGAAGGGCCATAATGTTTTAAAGCAGCCGATGACAGAAACTAAAGATGATGACAGTTCATCACGTACCACCAAATGCTGCCAGGGGGAAATGCCAAATTTATAACTGCCCTGAAGGAAGAGTCTTTAACTTTGAAACTCTCCAACATCAGACAGCAAAGTGGTCATTAGAACAGATAATTTACTGGAGAAAAAGGATCTTGTACTGGAAAAAAAGATGATGCATTGGAAAAAACATATATACTTCCCTAATGTAAGACACTGGAGAATGTGCTTCTAAAGAAGGGTTCACATCTGTTGTGCCTGGGGTCTTTGAAGGGTAGCAAGAAAGTATAGTTGTGTACACTTACCATAAATGTAGATGTTCGAGTGTATTCACTGTTGCAGTCATTACATTTGGGTTATCTGCTTGCAGGTAGCCCTCAGTCGGCCTGATTAACAAAGTCTTGGGTCCTGCGTTGGTTGCTGTCCCTTTTTCCACGACGTCAGGTCGTCAGGGGTATAAAACATGCAGCCGACGCCATTACATCAGTTTTTCTTGCCCCAGATGTCAGGTGCCCCCACAATGGGAAGCAATTATATGTTATGGTACACCTCCATCATAAAGCAAATACACCAGAAAGCTTAAATATGCCAAACAAGAAGGAAAGGTAGAGCCAGGAGAAGACAGGGGGCTGGAGGGAGGGTAACCAGGACTGCAACAGTGAATATACTTGAACATCTACATTTATGGTAAGTGTACACAACTGTACTATGTTCTTCGAGTTTCACTGTTGTAGTCATCACATTTGGGTTGATTCCCAAAGCTAAGGAAGGGAGGAGGAAGTTTGAGAGCATTAAGACCAGCTATTAAGCCCTGCAAGACTGCAGTGGCAAAACCAGCTCTGGATTTGGAAAAAAAAGGCATGTGGTAATGCTTGGTGAAGGTATGTACAGAGCTCCAGGTAGCAGCTTCTAGGATGTCCCTGGTAGGGATTCCTTTGAGAAAGGCTGTAAAGGTAGATGCAGCCTTGGTGGAATGTGATCTTATCCCCTGTGGGGTAGGTTTTCCATGGTGCTTATAGCAGAAATTAATGCAATAGGCTATCCATTTAGAAATGGCTTGCTTTGAAATGGCCTTCCCCTCTGCCCCTGCAGCAAAGCCAACTAGCAGCTGTTCAGATTTTCTGAGAGGCTTAGTCCTGTCCAAATAAAATCTAAGTTGTCTGTGCACATCCAAAGAGTGCAGTATTCATTCTCCTTTGTTTTGTGGATTCAGGAAAAAGGTAGGCAAATGAATGGACTGATTTAGGGCCACACTAGACACCACCTTGCTTATAAAGGAAGGATTGGTCCTGAGGGAAAGCCTGTCTGCATGGAAGATAATGAAGGGCTCCACTGCCATGAGGGCCTGCAATTTAGACACTCTTCTTGCTGAAGTGATGGCTAGAAGGAAGGCTGTTTTCCAAGAAAGGAATTTCAGCTCTGCAGTTGCAGCTGGGTCAAAAGGAGGGAGACTGAGCTTTTCCAATACAAAGTTAAGGTCCCAGGCTGGAGTATGGGCTCTCCTGGGGGGGGGGGTCTTAAATTTTTGGCTCCTTTAAGGAATTGCTTTAGCAGGGGTGAGAGAAGAGGGGTGGTTCAGTATTATAATGTGCTGAAATGGCAGAGGCATGAATTTTAATTGACGAGAAGGATAGACCCTTGTGGAGCATTTCTGTTAAGTACTGAAGTATATGAGGTTAGCTGGGCACTGTTGTGCCCATCCCTGAATCTGGCTCCAGAAACAGTATCTCTTCCACTTTTCAGCATAGGATTTTCTAGTACTAGGCCTCCTTGCCTCCAGAATGATATCTAGCACCTGCTTACTGAGGAGAGCTCAAGGAATTAGCCAGGCTGCAAGGTTCAGGGTTTGAAGCTGAGGGTGCAAAATCTGACCCACCTGCTGGGACAGCAGAGAAGGGGTCTGAGGCAGGTGCTATGGTTCCAGCAGTGTCATACTGCGCAGGAGGGGGTACCAGTGCTGGCATTGCCAGTCTGGTGCAATCAGTATTGTCCTTGGCTTGTCCTGTTTGATCTTTAGCAGAACCTTCGAGAGGAGAGGCAGAGGGGGGAAAGGCATAAACCAAGAGGCTTTCCCAGGTAAAGGACAGGGCATCCACTTTCCAAGCTTGACTGTGGGAAGTCCTTGTGCAGAATTTGTCCAATTGGTAGTTCTGAGGGGAGGCAAACAGGTCTATCTCTGGAGTCCCCCATCTGTTCTGAAGAGTTTGAATATCTTTGGTTCCAGTTTCCATTCATGTGGGTCCATGAGATTTCTGCTTAGGTCGTCTGCCAGAAAATTTAATTTGCCTGGCAGGAACTGAGCCTGTAGGTGCACTTGGTAGTTCAAGGCTGTGTTCCACAAAGCCATGGCTAGTCTGCAGAGAGGGTATGAGTGGGTTCCCCCCTGCTTGCTTATATACCACATAACTGTGGTGTTGTCTGTCTTTACCAATAATTGTCCTGGAAGAATGTGGTCTTTGAAGGCTGTCAGGGAATTCTGTACAGCTAGCATTTCTTTTTGGTTGATATGCAGGTGCATCTGTCTCGGGTTCCATTTGCTCTGAATGCACTGCCCTGCCAAGTTAGCCCCCCATGCAAAGTCTGATGCGTCTGTTGTTAGGGTTTGGGCAGCAGGGAGTAGAGTGAAAGGGAGCTCCTTGTTGTGGTAGCAGGTCTCTGCCCACCAAAGGAACTCTGTCTTTATACAAGGAATAATAGGAATCATTGATTCCACGTCCTGAGAATGTTGACACCATAGGCTTTTTAGATACCACTGTAGTTTCCTCATATGCAGTCTTGCATATGGAATTAGTAGAATGCAAGAGGCCATGAACCCCAGGGCTTGCAGAATTTTCCTTGCAGATAGCTGAGTCTTTGTGGCCAGTAGTTTGAAGTAGATCGTCAAAGAAACTTGTTTCTCTGGAGTGAGGAAAGCCATCTGGGAAGTTGTGTTCAAGCTTGCTCCCAGGAATACAATCTGTTGGCAGGGTACTAGATGAGATTTATTTTCGTTTATGGTGTACCCCAGTGAGGTTAGAAGTTTCTTTATGAATGCCATATGTTTTAATAGCAAGTCCTGGCTTTCTGCCTGAATCAGATGTTCGTCCAAGTATGGGTATACTTGAATATTTCTCTGCCTGCAAAATGCAATGGCTGGAGTTAGACACTTGTGAATACCCTGGGCGTAGTAGATAAGCCAAAGGGAAGTGGAGAGAACTGATAGTGCACGGAGCCTGCCCTGAAGCATAGGTATTTCCTGCAAGAGTCCCTTAATGGAATGTGCAGGCAAGCTTCCTTTAAGTCTAAGGTTGCCAACCAGGCATCTTTGCCCAGCATAGGAAGCAGCTGTTGAAGTGTTAGCATTTTGAATTTTGGGATTACCAAAAAGGTGTTTAGAATAGAGAGGTCCAGGATAGGATGCCAGGAGCTGTCTTTTCTGGGTACCAGGAAAAGTCTTGAATAAAACCCTTGTCACCTTTCCTCTGCTGGGACAGGCTGAATAGCCCTGATACTAAGAAGAGAGAGAACCTGCTGTAGAGCCTCTGCCCACTGATTTGGGGGTAGGTCTGGCCAACCGTTTGGGGTTGGCAGGGTGTGGAAGTGGAATCTGTATCCTTGGGAAACTATATTCAAAACCCATTTGTCCTGGGTAATGAGTTCCCAGTTTTTTGCATGCAGGGCGAGCTTTCCTCCTAAGGGAGCAGGTAGTTGAGCAGGGCTTGGAAGGGTTAGGGTTGTCACTGTGTCATTTTTCCGTAGGGGGGTGTCTTACTACTCCCTGCTTTGGAAGTGGGAGCCCCCCACTGCTTAGGTCTGTGCGTAGCCTGAGGCTGTAACCTAGGTGGTCTGCTGTTCCTGGGTTTGGACTGAGAAGGCCTGGAAGAGGCTGGAAAGGACCAATTCTTTGAAGGCCAATGCCTATTAAATCTGGGAGGCTGTACTTGCAGGAAATCTCTTAACAGTTTACATAGATTTAGCTTTATCCTCCATCTTTTTGAGGACTTCTGCTTTGTTGCCAAACAGGTGGTCTTGGTTTAAGGGAGCATCCAGTAATTTAGCTTTAACATGATCTGGCAAGTTTTGCTCATTAAGCCAAGCATGCCTTCTAACTACAGATCCAGTGACAGCAGCCCTGCAAGATGCTTCTAAAGAATCGAAACCACATTGCAAAGTATGTTAACTAACTTGTTCATCAGAATGCATTAAATCCTTTAATTCTTTGTGTTCAGCACAGTCAGGAATCAACATAATTTTCTGTTAAAGCAGTCCCACAATATGCTGCTGGTACTTTAACATATGACACTGGCAATTTAAAGCCCTAATGGCCAAAGTAGCAGAAGTATACACCTTCTTACCCAATCTGTCCAAGGCTCTAGAATCTCTATCAGAAGGGGTAGGGTTTTTGGCAGCAGTAGTTTTAATGCCCTTTGGTCCTTGGGAAATGGTCTCTGGATTCGCAGTAGAATTCTTGAAGAGGAATTTGTGAGAGTCAGGTACTCTGTAATACTTGTCAGGTTTTCTGGGAGCTGGAGGTAAAGTGTCTGAGGAAATGCTAGATTCCAAGAAAGCATCATCTACGATGTCCAGAACAGGAGGGATAGCTAAAGGCCTGTGTGTTGAGGGAGGAGTAAGAATTTCCTAAGCCTCTTTTTGGAGTCAGAGTAATCCTGGCTTTCCCAGCGGAAATGCTCCCTAAGAGTATGCAAAGTTTCACCAAAAAAAAAAAATATTCTGGAGGGGAAGCAGAGGGAATGGAATTCTCTGCATCAGAATCCTCATAGGTAGATAAGGGCAAATTCTGGTAATCAGAAGAAACAGAAATATCAGATTCCTGATCAGAAGAATCAGAAGGAAAATCAGTTCTAGGTCTCTTAGAGGGGGAAGGCTGGTTTCCCCTAATTACGGTAATAAGGTCTTCAACCATTCTAAGCATTGGTTTCTTAGGCATATGGGCCTGAGCATGCGGTTTGGACATCAGTTTTCTAGGCGTGGGACGAGTTTTAGGCCTGGATGAAGAAGATAGCATTGGTTTAAAATGCAAGTCTGTAGGCCTGAATACACACTCAGAAGCCGGTGCCTGCACACCGGCTCCGGACCCATCCAAGGTAGAGACATCCACAGGTTCCATAGTTGAAGAAGCATCTTGCAGCATACCAGATTCCAAATGGGTCTCAATAGAGGCCTGCGAATCTGAGGGAGTGGGTATCAGGGGCTGCGAAAGTGCCTCACTGAGTACCGGCAGACTGGCGACTAGCTTAATGGAAGCATCGTTGGCAGTTTTGGACCTATGTGGTCTGTCTCTGTCTTTATCAGAATATCGGTAGTCGGATGGCTTACCGAAGCCATTTCAGGATAGTTATACCGAGTATCAAAATTATCTGCTGCAAATATAGCCCGACGACGAATAGTTCGGGGGCTGAACAAGGCACAAAACTGACAGCGAGGGATGTCATGATCTGGGCCTAAGCAAGGAATGCAGTACGAATGAAAATCTTTATGAGGTATTTGCTTTCCACAGGTAAGACAATTGTTAACTTTTACTGACATCGGTTAAGAGGAAGAAAAAGGAATCCCCAACGGGGTACTTAGCTTTTTTGAAGACTTCTTTTCTGAAACTCGAAAATGAAAATTTCAGGAGTCGGCTGACCAGCACTTGCGAACTGCTTCTGCTTCGGGCACTGCACGGCAAGAAGAACTGATGTAATGACGTCGGCTGCATGTTTTATACCTCTGACGACCTGACATCATGGAAGAAGAGACAGCATCAGACGCAGGAATCCAAGACTATGGTATTCAGGCCGGCTGAGGGCTACCTGCAGGCAGACAACCCAAATGTGATGACTGCAACAGTGAAACACAAAGAACATCCTCTTAATATTCACAACCAAATAGAATTTCAAAGACCATTGCTGCCAGTCCCACCCAGGACATCCTCTATAGGAGCCATAGTATGGCAAAAAACTACTCTTTTGTAAAAGCTTACCATAAAAGTAGGTGCACTTCTCTTCAACTTTGCAGTATTCTTTACAATAGGGATCCCCTGCCAAGGGTAGCCTGATGTCCAGCCAGTATACCAAAGCCTTTAGGTTGTAATTGGTATGTTGTATGTCACACGCATGCTTCTCATGCATGGCATAGGATATAAAGGTGATGTAAGGATGTAACATCCTCACAAATGAAAAGCCCCAGGAGGAACAAGAGCCTAAGGAACAAAGGAGGGAAAGTACAGTTTTGTACCTACCATAAATGTAGATGTTCGAGTGTTCACCCTGCTGCAGTCATCACACTTGGGTTATCCTGTCGTCAGGCGGTCCCGCAGTCGGCCGGATTTCCAAAGTCTTGGTCCGACGTCAGTTGCTGTCACCTCATCCCCGATGTCAGTGTGCCAGGGGTACATATACTGCAACCGACGCCATTTTCTTCAGTTTTTCTTGCCTCAGATGTCAGGTGTCCCCAAAAAGGTGATCAAAATTAGTATCAAATGGTGTGAACACTGTACAAACACAAAATCCCTTCAGCTATAAGCAAATACATGAGTAAGGCATAGCAGAGATTTAGCCAAAAGATCAGAGGGGTTGGAGGGAGGGTAACCTGGACTGCAGCAGGGTGAACACTCGAACATCTACATTTATGGTAGGTACAAAACTGTACTATGTTCATCGTGTTACCCTGCTGCAGTCATTACACTTGGGTTGAGTCCCAAAGCTAAGGCAGGGTGGAGGCATCACAGAGGGTTAGTGGAGGTAATGAGGCCCTGCAGAACTGCAGTGGCGAAGCCTGCCCTGGACTTAGAAAAAAGAGGTAGGTGATAGTGTATGGTGAAAGTGTGTACTGAACTCCAAGTTGCAGCTTCTAAAATTTCCTTGGTAGGGACCCCTCTGAGAAAGGCTGTAGAGGTAGCTGTTGCACTGGTAGAGTGGGATCTAATGGTAGTAGGAACTGGTTTCCCATGATGGGTATAACAGAATCGTATACAATGGCCTATCCATTTAGAAATGGTTTGTTTGGATATAGCCCTCCCTTGAGAAGCTGTAGCATAGGATACAAAGAGCTGGTCAGTTTTTCTGAAAGCCTTAGTTTTGTCCAAGTAGTAATGAAGCTGCCTGTGAATGTCCAAGGAATGCAAGAGTCTCTCACCTTTGTTCTGTGGATTGGGAAAGAAAGTGGGTAGATGGATGGTTTGATTTAAAGCTACACTGGAAACCACCTTAGGCATGAAGGAAGGATTAGTTCGTAGAGAAACTCTGTCTTGATGAAAAATGAGGAAAGGTTCCACTGCCATTAGTGCCTGTAATTCTGAGACTCTCCTAACAGAAGTTATTGCCAGGAGCAGGGCAGTCTTCCAAGATAGGAACTGAAGGTCTGCAGAGAAAGCTGGTTCAAAGGGAGGTAAAGTTAGTTTTTCCAGAAAGTACAGTTTTGTACCTACCATAAATGTAGATGTCCGATAGATATGCAACTGCAGTACTGACATATGGGTTGTCCTGCCTCAGGCAGCCCTTCGGTCGGCCGGATTCCAAAGTCTGGGTCCGGCGTCGGCTGATGTCGCCTCCTTCCCGACGTCAGAGCGGCTGGAGTATAAAGGCATCCGCCGACGCCATCTTCTTCAGTGTTTCTTGCCCCAGATGCCAGGTGCCCTCCAAGGAAGGCTAAATTTTGTGACTGGATAAGCAAAAATTTCAAGACATGCACAACAGTAATAAACAGATACACCATAACAGATATCCCCAGCTAAATAGGAGAGGGGGAAAGGACCCAAGGGAAAAAGGACCCAAGGGAAAAAACAGAGGGGTAGGAGGGAGGGAAAACCTGACTGCAGTTGCATATCTATCGGACATCTACATTTATGGTAGGTACAAAACTGTACTATGTCCTTCAAGAATGCAACTGCAGTCCTGACATATGGGTTGAATACCATAACCAAGCTGGGGGTGGTAGGATCTAAGCAAGGGATGGTGTAGCTAAAAGACCCTGCAGGACTGCAGAAGGAAAGCCTGCTCGGGATCTGGAGTATAAAGGCAGGTTGTAGTGTTTGGTAAATGTATGCACGGAGCTCCATGTAGCAGCCTCTAGAATGTCCTTTGTAGCCACTCCTCTTAGAAAGGCTGTGGATGTGGCTATAGCTCTGGTTGAGTGTGGTCTTATATTGGCTGGCCCACTTTTTCCATGGAAGGAGTAACAGAATCTGATGCAGTGTCCAATCCATTTTGAAATTGTTTGTTTGGAGACTGCCTTTCCTTGCACTCCGGCAGCATAGGCTACAAATAGTTGGTCAGACTTCCTGGTGGTCTTTGTTCTGTCCAAGTAGTAGCGTAATTGTCTGTGTATGTCTAAAGTATGCAGCAGCTTTTCCCCTTTATTTTGAGGATTGGGAAAGAAAGTAGGCAGGTGAATTGCTTGATTTAGAGACACCCTGGATATCACTTTTGGCATGAATGAAGGATTGGTCCTTAGAGAAACTCTGTCCTGATGGAAAATGAGAAAGGGAGGTACTGCCATGAGGGCCTGTATCTCTGAGACTCTTCTTGCTGAGGTAAATGCCAACAGGAAGGCCGTTTTCCAGGAGAGGAATTGTATTTCTGAAGATGCTGCTGGTTCAAAAGGAGGAAGAGTTATTTTTTCCAAGACGTAGTTGAGGTCCCATGCAGGAACTGGTGGTTTTCTGGGAGGCTTGATATTCTTTATCCCTCTTAGAAACTGTCTTAGCAAGGGATGCGAAAACACAGGTGGATCACAGTTGTAGTTTGCTGAGATTGCTGAAGCGTGGATTTTAATGGATGAATATGAGAGGCCCTTATGAAACATTTCTGCCAAGTATTGTAATATCTGAGGTTGCTCATCACTGATGCATCCTGTCCCTTTTTGGCATTCCAGATGATGAATCTCTTCCACTTGGCATAGGTTTTTCTGGTGGAAGGTCTGCGTGCTTCCAGCAAGATTTCCTGAACCTTTTCGGAGAGGGGGACATGGGACAAAATCATGGAACCCTCCAAGCTGTCAGTTGCAATGTTTGCAGGTTTTGATGAACAGTCCTGTAATTGTGTTGAGTTAGGAGCAGAGGCCATTGGGGCAAGGGCCACGGTTTGGTGTGAGTTATGCTCAGTAGCAAGGGATACCAATGCTGCCTCGGCCAGTCTGGAGCTATCAGTATTCCTTTTGGTTGCTCTGCTTTGATCTTCAGTAACACCTTGGTCAGTGATGGTAGAGGAGGGAATGCATAGATTTTTAGTGTATTCCAGCTGAAGGAGAGAGCATCCGTTCTCCAGGCTAGAGGATGGTGTGTCCTTGAGCAGAACTTGTCCAGGTGGTGATTGAGATGAGAAGCAAATAGATCTATGTCCGGTCTTACCCATGCAGTTGTTATTTGTGAGAAAATGTGTGGATGCAGCATCCATTCGTGTGGATCCACAAAATTTCTACTCAACCTGTTCGCCAGTACATTGTCCTTGCCCGGAACAAACTGGGATTGCAAATGGATGTTCAGTTTCAGGGATTTTTCCCAAAGAGCCATTGTTAGTCTGCAGAGGGATACAGTGAGTGCCTCCTTGTTTGTTTATATACCACATGACAGTGGTGTTGTCTGTCCTTATTAGCAGATGGCCTTGTTGAAGAGATTTTCCAAAGGCTTCTATTGCATGCATCACTGCCAACATCTCTTTTGATTTATGTGCAGAGGCATTTCCGTGGGAGTCCATTGACCTTGAATGCATCCGTCCTCCATGTGTGCCCCCCATCCATGATCTGAGGCATCTGTTGTAATGGTTTGACTTGCTTGAACTTTGTTGAAGGGCATGCCTTGGTTTAAATGGCTTGCTTGAGCCCACCACAAAAATTCCCTTTGCAGGCATGGAATAAATGGTATTACGTCTTCCAGGTTGTGGCTGTGTTGAGACCATAAGCTTTTTAGATACCATTGTAGCTTTCTCATGTGTAGTCTTGCCAGAGGGATCAGGAGGATGCAAGATGCCATGAAACCCAGGGCCTGCAGGATCTTCCTTGCGGTCAGCTGGGTAAGTTTTGCTAGGCTTTTGAAGTAATCTGGTAAATGCTGTTGTTTCTCCTCTGTGAGGAAAGCCATTTGCGATTGTGTGTCCAGTTTTGCTCCTAGAAAAATAATCTTTTGGGATGGTAACAGTCTTGATTTTTGAATGTTGACTGTGTATCCCAAAGCCTGTAGCAACTGAATGACATAGTCTAAGTTTTTTATCAATGCTTGTATGAGGCAGTCGTCCAGGTAAGGGTATATTTGAATCCCCTGGAGTCTGCAATGTGCAACTACTGATGCCAGGCATTTCGTGAATACTCTGGGCGCAGTAGATAAGCCAAACGGCAATGCTGAGAATTGATAATGCTCTGTTCCTGCAAGAAATCTGAGGTATCTTCTGCAGCTGTGTCTGATTGGGACATGCAGGTATGCCTCCTTGAGGTCCAGAGTAACCAGCCATGACCCCTTGCCCAGCATGGGAAGGAGCTGCTGTAACTTCAGCATTTTGAATTTTGGCACAATGAGAAAGGTGTTTAGAACAGACAAGTCCAGTATAGGCCTCCATTGCTTTTCTTTTCTTGGAACAAGGAACAGTCTTGAATAGAATCCCTGGCCTTGTTCCTGAGGAGGAACTTTTCTATAGCTTTTATTTGTAACAGCTTTGAAACTTGTAAGAGAGCCTCTGCCCTTTGATTTTGTGGCAGGTTTGGCATGCCTTGTCTCGGTAAGGTGTGGAAGTGGAACCTGTAACCTCTGTCTATTATGTCCAGAATCCATTTGTCCTTGGTTAAAATGTGCCAGTTCTTTGAGAATAAGGATAATTTTCCGCCTAGAGGAGCTTCTCTTTGAGCCTTGGTAGGCGGAGTGATAGTCAAGTCATTGTGATTGTCCCTGTGGTGCAGGTGAACTCCTCGCCACTTCTTTGATTTGGTGGTTGCCATTGGCGGCCTGTAGGAGCCTCGGTATTGCCCTCTACCTCGAGCACGCCTGTTCTTTCCCCTTTGAAACTTGTCTGAGTCTGGAAAGGACCAATTCTTAGAAGGCCAATTCCTACTGAATCTGGGAGGCTGAACCTGGAGAAAATCCTTGACAGTCTGTACTGATTTTGCCTTTTCCTCAATAGACTTCAACACATCCTGTGCATTAGCACCAAAAGCTTCTGTTTTTCCAGAGGTGCATCCAGGAGCTTAACTTTGACATGGTCTGGCAGTGGCTGTTCTTTCAACCAAGCATGTCTACGTATAACGGCCCCTGTCATGGCTGCCCTACATGAAGCTTCCAATGCATCATAACCACACTGTAGAAAATGATTGCTAACCTGCTGAGTGTTATGAACCAAATCCTGCAATGCCTTTCTATCTATAGGCTCAGGAGAGGCTAACTTTTTCTGCAAATCATCCATTAAGAAATCCTGGTACTGAAACATATGAAAAAGGCAGTTAAGTGACCTCATGGCAAGGGTGGAAGAGGTATAAACTTTTTTGCCCCATCGCTCCAGGGACCTAGCTTCCCTGTCAGCAGGCAGAGGGTTTTTGGCCGAAGAAGAAGCCACTGCCTTGGGGCCCTGTGAAATAGTCTCTAAATCCACAGAGTGGGCCTTAAAGAGATGCTTATGGGTTTCAGGGACCCTGTAATATCTGTCAGGTTTGACAGGAGCAGGAGGAAGAGAATCAGGCGAAGCACTAGAGTGAGTATACATCATCAAGGACATCCAACACTGGAGGAATAGCTAAAGGTCTGTGTTGGGGTAGCTTAAGGAAGGTACGTAGCCTTTTCCTGGAGTCAGAGAATTCCTGACCCTGCCACTGAAAATGTTCTCTCATGGAGTGTAGAACTTCACCAAATGAAATATCCTCTGGAGGGGAGGCAGAGGGAATTGAATCCTCAGCATCCGAGTCCTCATAGGCCTGGAAGGATTCTTCCTGGGTATCTGAGTGCTCTGAATCCCCAGAGGCTTCATCTGAGGAGAGGGTGTCTGTCTGCTCAGTTCTAGGCCTTTTATCTGCAGGCGGCTGAGAACCTCTGTCTGGGTGCGGCTGAGAGCCTCTGATAAGAGAGAGTAAATCTGCAGCAAGAGTCATGATCTGTCTATCAGAAGAGGGGCCCTGAGCAGTAGGCTTAGGGTGGGCCTTGGCCTGGCTGGCAGCCTTAGCACGTGCAAAGGCCTTGATGGACATGGATACCGGAGACCTAGCTGCCCCACGTGCAGGGGTAACCTTGTCCACAGGAATGGTGTCGGGTAAATCCAGAGCTTCGGTATCTGGAGGAAAATCAACAACCGGCACCGGTGAAATCTCCGGGACCGAAGAACACGTTAAAGTGGTGTCGTCGGCCTGGGGCGGTAGAATTACCGCTTCCGAAGGGACCGAAGCACTCGCGGAGGGCTTAGGTGTGGTATCGGTGGAAGACGCGGGTCGAGGATGTCGGTCCCGGTCCTTGCATTTTTTGGTAGATTGTGTTGTCGGTTGTTCCGACGGCATGATATAAGCAAAAGATTCGCCAAAAAAGTCTTCGGCAAATTCTGCCCGGCGCCTGAGTGTGCGCTTATTAAAGCAAGCACAGGCAGCACAGGCCGAGACGCCGTGGTCTGGGCTCAGGCAAGGGAGGCAGTAAGAATGGAAGTCCTTATGAGGTATTTGTTTACCACAAGACAAGCAATTATTAACTTTTTCAATTTTTTCTGACATCGGCTGAGGCAAGAAAAAATGTTCCCCAACGGGGTACTTAGCTTTTAGATGACTTTGGTACTGAAAACACAGGAGCTGACCGACCGGCACTTGCGAACTGCTTCTGCTTCGGGCACCGCGCGGCAAGAAAGACTGAAGAAGATGGCGTCGGCGGATGCCTTTATACTCCAGCCGCTCTGACGTCAGGGAGGAGGTGACATCAGCCGACGCCGGACCCAGACTTTGGAATCCGGCCGACCGAAGGGCTGCCTGAGGCAGGACAACCCATATGTCAGGACTGCAGTTGCATTCTTGAAGGACATCAAAGTTGAGGTCCCATGTTGGTGTAGGAGCTCTTCTAGGTGGTCTAATGTTTTTTGCCCCTCTGAGGAACTGCTTTAGAAGAGGATGTGAAAATAAAGGTGGATTTGTGTCGTAGTGAGCTGAAATAGCTGAAGCATGGATTTTAATTGAGGAGAAGGAAAGTCCTTTGTGCAACATCTTTGCTAAATACTGCAGAATGTGAGGCATATGAGGCTGAGTTGTGTCTTGGCCTTTAGCTTGGTTCCAGGCAGAAAACCTTTTCCATTTGTCCGAGTAAGCCTTCCTGGTGCTTGGCCTCCTGGCTTTCAAAATAACATCCAGAACTGCTTGTGAAAGCGAGGCTGGTTGGATGTTTAAAAGATTCGCCATGCAGCCAGGTTTAAGGTTTTTAGCTGGCTGTGTAGAATCTGTTTGTTTTGCTGCGTGAGCAAATGAGGTATTTGAGGCAATATCCATGGTGGGCTGTGAGCCATATTCTTCAATAGCGGGTACCAGTGCTGGCGTGGCCAGTCTGGGGCTATGAGAATCAGTTGAGGTTTCTCCTTTTTGACCTTCAAAAGAACCTTTGTGAGAAGAGTTAATGGAGGAAAGGCATATGCTGTCAGATTTTTCCAACTGAAGGAGAGAGAGCGTCCACTTTCCAAGCTTGATGGTAGAATGTCCTTGTACAAAATTTTGTCAGTTGGTAGTTTTGAGGACTGGCAAACAGGTCTATATTTGGTAGGCCCCATTTTTGAGTTATCATTGTAAATATTTGTGGGTCTAGCTTCCACTGTGGGGATCTTTGATGTTTCTGCTTAGGTTGTCTGCCAATGTGTTTTTCTGTCCTGGCAGGAATTGAGCTTGTAACTGGACTTGGTAGGCCAGAGCTGTGTTCCATAAGATTATTGCTTGCCTGCAAAGAGGGTAGGAATGTGTGCCCCCTTGTTTGTTTATGTACCACATTACAGTGGTGTTGTCTGTCTTTATTGCAAGTTGTCCTGGATGTAGAAGATCCTTGAAGGCTGTCAGAGCTTTCTGTACAGCTAGCATCTCTTTTTGATTTATGTGCAGTTTTCTTTGTTCTGCAGTCCATAGGCCTTGAATGCAATGCCCTGCCATGTGTGCCCCCCAGGCATAGTCTGAAGTGTCTGTTGTGATAGTTTGCCTGGTTGGGGCAAGGTGAAAAGCTGACCCTTGTTGAGGTGACATGCCTGTGCCCACCATAGAAATTCCTGTTGAAGGCAGGTAATGAGAGATATCACTGTGTCCAAGCTGTGGCTGTGATGAGACCATACACTTTTTAGGTACCACTGTAATTTCCTCATATGCAGTTTTGCAAATGGCATTATCAGAATGCAAGATGCCATGAAGCCCAAAGCCTGCAGAATTTTTCTTGCAGTTAATTGGGTCTTTGTTGCCATTGTCTTGAAATATTGAGTCAGTTGTAGTTGCTTGTCTGGTGTAAGATAAGCCGTCTGGGCCGTTGTGTCCAATACTAAAACTCAGGGCAGCAAAACTGTAACTGATGTATTGTACTACTTGTTACAGTAGGTTTTTGCTTCCATGAATTTACTTTTGGCTTCTTTTCGTTTCATTTTCATGTACTTCATGTGTATTATAGTGGATAAGAAGCATTATTGTATGCATACGTTTCTTCTACACATTTTTATACACTTACAATATTTTTATTATTGTTTTTACACGGTATTTGCTTGCATTACATGAATAAGATTTTAATCCTGTATTATATATGACAGGTCAATGATTTTGTTCTAAGTGAATGGGGAACTCAGGGTTAATTATTTCTAATTTTTATGTGAATTATTGATGTCAAGTGGTATTAATTAACTATTTATGGAACAAATTTGATTTGATTCATCGTTCTTAGGAAGCCTGGTATTTCACTAGATGAAAGCGCTTAACTATACTTTTTTGTGTATTTTCAACTGTTTTATCGTGTTTTACTACTGGATTTTTATTAAACTTGTATCGAGTCCACAGTCCTGCTTGCCTTGGATTTTTTGCTTCTTAACTATATTCCTCCACTGCCAGCCCTTTCACCTCACCACCCTTTGCTCTTAACTGACAGTAACTTATAAACTGCAAAAAGCAGTAATACTAATACTCATATCATTAACAGTTGCAACCTACTTCTCGCTATTATAATATTCTCTAGATATTCACATTGCTTTACATTTTAAAGAATGAACTGCAGCTGCATTAGCTCATTCTAAGCTTCGGGGGGACAGTTGGCACAATGGTTAAAGTCTTAAACCCTGTACTTTGTATATGTGAGATTAATTCTGACCTCCAGTTATTGGCTATGCTTGTAATAGTCTACATACTGAAAATCTATTATTTACCTATGTAGTAATAAACCTATATAACTTCATATTAATGTAAGCTTGAAACATGATGAGAATCTGCATACTTACAGAATGGGGGGGGGGGCAGCTCACTTGAGCTGATAACATTACCTAAGAAATTGCAGAAATGATAGTATGACTGATTCCCCTGTATAAAGGTGAGCAATGAAAGCTCAAGTCCTGCAATGGAACAGCTCAAATAATTAAGCATATCTCCACACTGTGGAGCAGCTACTGTCTGGCAAATAGGCAAGTTCTTAAATTATTGTGCAGACTGGAAAACCAAGTTCCAGTACCACATAAATAGCATTCAACAGCAATGTGACACTCTGCAGCCAACAAAGGCAAAGAGTTACCTGCTGAAAAAACTGCATTGGTGGTACTAGGGCAAAAGTAAAGCAAAATAAAATTAGTGGGATAAACCCATCCTGACAACAGACGGCTACATATATCATTAGGAAAATGACAGCAGTGGAAAGCTATATTGGCGCTGTACTGAAAAATGCATAATTGTATGCAGAGGAAGGGCCATAATGTTTTAAAGCAGCCGATGACAGAAACTAAAGATGATGACAGTTCATCACGTACCACCAAATGCTGCCAGGGGGAAATGCCAGGGGGAAATGCCAAATTTATAACTGCCCTGAAGGAAGAGTCTTTAACTTTGAAACTCTCCAACATCAGACAGCAAAGTGGTCATTAGAACAGATAATTTACTGGAGAAAAAGGATCTTGTACTGGAAAAAAAGATGATGCATTGGAAAAAACATATATACTTCCCTAATGTAAGACACTGGAGAATGTGCTTCTAAAGAAGGGTTCACATCTGTTGTGCCTGGGGTCTTTGAAGGGTAGCAAGAAAGTATAGTTGTGTACACTTACCATAAATGTAGATGTTCGAGTGTATTCACTGTTGCAGTCATTACATTTGGGTTATCTGCTTGCAGGTAGCCCTCAGTCGGCCTGATTAACAAAGTCTTGGGTCCTGCGTTGGTTGCTGTCCCTTTTTCCACGACGTCAGGTCGTCAGGGGTATAAAACATGCAGCCGACGCCATTACATCAGTTTTCTTGCCACAGATGTCAGGTGCCCCCACAATGGGAAGCAATTATATGTTATGGTACACCTCCATCATAAAGCAAATACACCAGAAAGCTTAAATATGCCAAACAAGAAGGAAAGGTAGAGCCAGGAGAAGACAGGGGGCTGGAGGGAGGGTAACCAGGACTGCAACAGTGAATATACTTGAACATCTACATTTATGGTAAGTGTACACAACTGTACTATGTTCTTTGTGTTTCACTGTTGTAGTCATCACATTTGGGTTGATTCCCAAAGCTAAGGAAGGGAGGAGGAAGTTTGAGAGCATTAGGGCCAGCTATTAAGCCCTGCAAGACTGCAGTGGCAAAACCAGCTCTGGACTTGGAAAAAAAAGGCATGTGGTAATGCTTGGTGAAGGTATGTACAGAGCTCCAGGTAGCAGCTTCTAGGATGTCCCTGGTAGGGATTCCTTTGAGAAAGGCTGTAAAGGTAGATGCAGCCTTGGTGGAATGTGATCTTATCCCCTGTGGGGTAGGTTTTCCATGGTGCTTATAGCAGAAATTAATGCAATAGGCTATCCATTTAGAAATGGCTTGCTTTGAAATGGCCTTCCCCTCTGCCCCTGCAGCAAAGCCAACTAGCAGCTGTTCAGATTTTCTGAGAGGCTTAGTCCTGTCCAAATAAAATCTAAGTTGTCTGTGCACATCCAAAGAGTGCAGTATTCATTCTCCTTTGTTTTGTGGATTCAGGAAAAAGGTAGGCAAATGAATGGACTGATTTAGGGCCACACTAGACACCACCTTGCTTATAAAGGAAGGATTGGTCCTGAGGGAAAGCCTGTCTGCATGGAAGATAATGAAGGGCTCCACTGCCATGAGGGCCTGCAATTTAGACACTCTTCTTGCTGAAGTGATGGCTAGAAGGAAGGCTGTTTTCCAAGAAAGGAATTTCAGCTCTGCAGTTGCAGCTGGGTCAAAAGGAGGGAGACTGAGCTTTTCCAATACAAAGTTAAGGTCCCAGGCTGGAGTATGGGCTCTCCTGGGGGGGGGGGTCTTAAATTTTTGGCTCCTTTAAGGAATTGCTTTAGCAGGGGTGAGAGAAGAGGGGTGGTTCAGTATTATAATGTGCTGAAATGGCAGAGGCATGAATTTTAATTGACGAGAAGGATAGACCCTTGTGGAGCATTTCTGTTAAGTACTGAAGTATATGAGGTTAGCTGGGCACTGTTGTGCCCATCCCCTGAATCTGGCTCCAGAAACAGTATCTCTTCCACTTTTCAGCATAGGATTTTCTAGTACTAGGCCTCCTTGCCTCCAGAATGATATCTAGCACCTGCTTACTGAGGAGAGCTCAAGGAATTAGCCAGGCTGCAAGGTTCAGGGTTTGAAGCTGAGGGTGCAAAATCTGACCCGCCTGCTGGGACAGCAGAGAAGGGGTCTGAGGCAGGTGCTATGGTTCCAGCAGTGTCATACTGCGCAGGAGGGGGTACCAGTGCTGGCATTGCCAGTCTGGTGCAATCAGTATTGTTCTTGGCTTGTCCTGTTTGATCTTTAGCAGAACCTTCGAGAGGAGAGGCAGAGGGGGGAAAGGCATAAACCAAGAGGCTTTCCCAGGTAAAGGACAGGGCATCCACTTTCCAAGCTTGACTGTGGGAAGTCCTTGTGCAGAATTTGTCCAATTGGTAGTTCTGAGGGGAGGCAAACAGGTCTATCTCTGGAGTCCCCCATCTGTTCTGAAGAGTTTGAATATCTTTGGTTCCAGTTTCCATTCATGTGGGTCCATGAGATTTCTGCTTAGGTCGTCTGCCAGAAAATTTAATTTGCCTGGCAGGAACTGAGCCTGTAGGTGCACTTGGTAGTTCAAGGCTGTGTTCCACAAAGCCATGGCTAGTCTGCAGAGAGGGTATGAGTGGGTTCCCCCCTGCTTGCTTATATACCACATAACTGTGGTGTTGTCTGTCTTTACCAATAATTGTCCTGGAAGAATGTGGTCTTTGAAGGCTGTCACGGAATTCTGTACAGCTAGCATTTCTTTTGGTTGATATGCAGGTGCATCTGTCTCGGGTTCCATTTGCTCTGAATGCACTGCCCTGCCAAGTTAGCCCCCCATGCAAAGTCTGATGCGTCTGTTGTTAGGGTTTGGGCAGCAGGGAGTAGAGTGAAAGGGAGCTCCTTGTTGTGGTAGCAGGTCTCTGCCCACCAAAGGAACTCTGTCTTTATACAAGGAATAATAGGAATCATTGATTCCACGTCCTGAGAATGTTGACACCATAGGCTTTTTAGATACCACTGTAGTTTCCTCATATGCAGTCTTGCATATGGAATTAGTAGAATGCAAGAGGCCATGAACCCCAGGGCTTGCAGAATTTTCCTTGCAGATAGCTGAGTCTTTGTGGCCAGTAGTTTGAAGTAGATCGTCAAAGAAACTTGTTTCTCTGGAGTGAGAAAAGCCATCTGGGAAGTTGTGTTCAAGCTTGCTCCCAGGAATACAATCTGTTGGCAGGGTACTAGATGAGATTTATTTTCGTTTATGGTGTACCCCAGTGAGGTTAGAAGTTTCTTTATGAATGCCATATGTTTTAATAGCAAGTCCTGGCTTTCTGCCTGAATCAGATGTTCGTCCAAGTATGGGTATACTTGAATATTTCTCTGCCTGCAAAATGCAATGGCTGGAGTTAGACACTTGTGAATACCCTGGGCGTAGTAGATAAGCCAAAGGGAAGTGGAGAGAACTGATAGTGCACGGAGCCTGCCCTGAAGCATAGGTATTTCCTGCAAGATTCCCATAATGGAATGTGCAGGCAAGCTTCCTTTAAGTCTAAGGTTGCCAACCAGGCATCTTTGCCCAGCATAGGAAGCAGCTGTTGAAGTGTTAGCATTTTGAATTTTGGGATTACCAAAAAAGGTGTTTAGAATAGAGAGGTCCAGGATAGGATGCCAGGAGCTGTCTTTTCTGGGTACCAGGAAAAGTCTTGAATAAAACCCTTGTCACCTTTCCTCTGCTGGGACAGGCTGAATAGCCCTGATACTAAGAAGAGAGAGAACCTGCTGTAGAGCCTCTGCCCACTGATTTGGGGGTAGGTCTGGCCAACCGTTTGGGGTTGGCAGGGTGTGGAAGTGGAATCTGTATCCTTGGGAAACTATATTCAAAACCCATTTGTCCTGGGTAATGAGTTCCCAGTTTTTTGCATGCAGGGCGAGCTTTCCTCCTAAGGGAGCAGGTAGTTGAGCAGGGCTTGGAAGGGTTAGGGTTGTCACTGTGTCATTTTTCCATAGGGGGGTGTCTTACTACTCCCTGCTTTGGAAGTGGGAGCCCCCCACTGCTTAGGTCTGTGCGTAGCCTGAGGCTGTAACCTAGGTGGTCTGCTGTTCCTGGGTTTGGACTGAGAAGGCCTGGAAGAGGCTGGAAAGGACCAATTCTTTGAAGGCCAATGCCTATTAAATCTGGGAGGCTGTACTTGCAGGAAATCTCTTAACAGTTTACATAGATTTAGCTTTATCCTCCATCTTTTTGAGGACTTCTGCTTTGTTGCCAAACAGGTGGTCTTGGTTTAAGGGAGCATCCAGTAATTTAGCTTTAACATGATCTGGCAAGTTTTGCTCATTAAGCCAAGCATGCCTTCTAACTACAGATCCAGTGACAGCAGCCCTGCAAGATGCTTCTAAAGAATCGAAACCACATTGCAAAGTATGTTAACTAACTTGTTCATCAGAATGCATTAAATCCTTTAATTCTTTGTGTTCAGCACAGTCAGGAATCAACATAATTTTCTGTTAAAGCAGTCCCACAATATGCTGCTGGTACTTTAACATATGACACTGGCAATTTAAAGCCCTAATGGCCAAAGTAGCAGAAGTATACACCTTCTTACCCAATCTGTCCAAGGCTCTAGAATCTCTATCAGAAGGGGTAGGGTTTTTGGCAGCAGTAGTTTTAATGCCCTTTGGTCCTTGGGAAATGGTCTCTGGATTCGCAGTAGAATTCTTGAAGAGGAATTTGTGAGAGTCAGGTACTCTGTAATACTTGTCAGGTTTTCTGGGAGCTGGAGGTAAAGTGTCTGAGGAAATGCTAGATTCCAAGAAAGCATCATCTACGATGTCCAGAACAGGAGGGATAGCTAAAGGCCTGTGTGTTGAGGGAGGAGTAAGAATTTCCTAAGCCTCTTTTTGGAGTCAGACTAATCCTGGCTTTCCCAGCGGAAATGCTCCCTAAGAGTATGCAAAGTTTCACCAAAAAAAAAAAATATTCTGGAGGGGAAGCAGAGGGAATGGAATTCTCTGCATCAGAATCCTCATAGGTAGATAAGGGCAAATTCTGGTAATCAGAAGAAACAGAAATATCAGATTCCTGATCAGAAGAATCAGAAGGAAAATCAGTTCTAGGTCTCTTAGAGGGGGAAGGCTGGTTTCCCCTAATTACGGTAATAAGGTCTTCAACCATTCTAAGCATTGGTTTCTTAGGCATATGGGCCTGAGCATGCGGTTTGGACATCAGTTTTCTAGGCGTGGGACGAGTTTTAGGCCTGGATGAAGAAGATAGCATTGGTTTAAAATGCAAGTCTGTAGGCCTGAATACACACTCAGAAGCCGGTGCCTGCACACCGCTCGGACCCATCCAAGGTAGAGACATCCACAGGTTCCATAGTTGAAGAAGCATCTTGCAGCATACCAGATTCCAAATGGGTCTCAATAGAGGCCTGCGAATCTGAGGGAGTGGGTATCAGGGGCTGCGAAAGTGCCTCACTGAGTACCGGCAGACTGGCGACTAGCTTAATGGAAGCATCGTTGGCAGTTTTGGACCTATGTGGTCTGTCTCTGTCTTTATCAGAATATCGGTAGTCGGATGGCTTACCGAAGCCATTTCAGGATAGTTATACCGAGTATCAAAATTATCTGCTGCAAATATAGCCCGACGACGAATAGTTCGGGGGCTGAACAAGGCACAAAACTGACAGCGAGGGATGTCATGATCTGGGCCTAAGCAAGGAATGCAGTACGAATGAAAATCTTTATGAGGTATTTGCTTTCCACAGGTAAGACAATTGTTAACTTTTACTGACATCGGTTAAGAGGAAGAAAAAGGAATCCCCAACGGGGTACTTAGCTTTTTTGAAGACTTCTTTTCTGAAACTCGAAAATGAAAATTTCAGGAGTCGGCTGACCAGCACTTGCGAACTGCTTCTGCTTCGGGCACTGCACGGCAAGAAGAACTGATGTAATGACGTCGGCTGCATGTTTTATACCTCTGACGACCTGACATCATGGAAGAAGAGACAGCATCAGACGCAGGAATCCAAGACTATGGTATTCAGGCCGGCTGAGGGCTACCTGCAGGCAGACAACCCAAATGTGATGACTGCAACAGTGAAACACAAAGAACATCCTCTTAATATTCACAACCAAATAGAATTTCAAAGACCATTGCTGCCAGTCCCACCCAGGACATCCTCTATAGGAGCCATAGTATGGCAAAAAACTACTCTTTTGTAAAAGCTTACCATAAAAGTAGGTGCACTTCTCTTCAACTTTGCAGTATTCTTTACAATAGGGATCCCCTGCCAAGGGTAGCCTGATGTCCAGCCAGTATACCAAAGCCTTTAGGTTGTAATTGGTATGTTGTATGTCACACGCATGCTTCTCATGCATGGCATAGGATATAAAGGTGATGTAAGGATGTAACATCCTCACAAATGAAAAGCCCCAGGAGGAACAAGAGCCTAAGGAACAAAGGAGGGAAAGTACAGTTTTGTACCTACCATAAATGTAGATGTTCGAGTGTTCACCCTGCTGCAGTCATCACACTTGGGTTATCCTGTCGTCAGGCGGTCCCGCAGTCGGCCGGATTTCCAAAGTCTTGGTCCGACGTCAGTTGCTGTCGCCTCATCCCCGATGTCAGTGTGCCAGGGGTACATATACTGCAACCGACGCCATTTTCTTCAGTTTTTCTTGCCTCAGATGTCAGGTGTCCCCAAAAAGGTGATCAAAATTAGTATCAAATGGTGTGAACACTGTACAAACACAAAATCCCTTCAGCTATAAGCAAATACATGAGTAAGGCATAGCAGAGATTTAGCCAAAAGATCAGAGGGGTTGGAGGGAGGGTAACCTGGACTGCAGCAGGGTGAACACTCGAACATCTACATTTATGGTAGGTACAAAACTGTACTATGTTCATCGTGTTACCCTGCTGCAGTCATTACACTTGGGTTGAGTCCCAAAGCTAAGGCAGGGTGGAGGCATCACAGAGGGTTAGTGGAGGTAATGAGGCCCTGCAGAACTGCAGTGGCGAAGCCTGCCCTGGACTTAGAAAAAAGAGGTAGGTGATAGTGTATGGTGAAAGTGTGTACTGAACTCCAAGTTGCAGCTTCTAAAATTTCCTTGGTAGGGACCCCTCTGAGAAAGGCTGTAGAGGTAGCTGTTGCACTGGTAGAGTGGGATCTAATGGTAGTAGGAACTGGTTTCCCATGATGGGTATAACAGAATCGTATACAATGGCCTATCCATTTAGAAATGGTTTGTTTGGATATAGCCCTCCCTTGAGAAGCTGTAGCATAGGATACAAAGAGCTGGTCAGTTTTTCTGAAAGCCTTAGTTTTGTCCAAGTAGTAATGAAGCTGCCTGTGAATGTCCAAGGAATGCAAGAGTCTCTCACCTTTGTTCTGTGGATTGGGAAAGAAAGTGGGTAGATGGATGGTTTGATTTAAAGCTACACTGGAAACCACCTTAGGCATGAAGGAAGGATTAGTTCGTAGAGAAACTCTGTCTTGATGAAAAATGAGGAAAGGTTCCACTGCCATTAGTGCCTGTAATTCTGAGACTCTCCTAACAGAAGTTATTGCCAGGAGCAGGGCAGTCTTCCAAGATAGGAACTGAAGGTCTGCAGAGAAAGCTGGTTCAAAGGGAGGTAAAGTTATTTTTTCCAGAAAGTACAGTTTTGTACCTACCATAAATGTAGATGTCCGATAGATATGCAACTGCAGTACTGACATATGGGTTGTCCTGCCTCAGGCAGCCCTTCGGTCGGCCGGATTCCAAAGTCTGGGTCCGGCTGATGTCGCCTCCTTCCCGACGTCAGAGCGGCTGGAGTATAAAGGCATCCGCCGACGCCATCTTCTTCAGTGTTTCTTGCCCCAGATGCCAGGTGCCCTCCAAGGAAGGCTAAATTTTGTGACTGGATAAGCAAAAATTTCAAGACATGCACAACAGTAATAAACAGATACACCATAACAGATATCCCCAGCTAAATAGGAGAGGGGGAAAGGACCCAAGGGAAAAAGGACCCAAGGGAAAAAACAGAGGGGTAGGAGGAGGGAAAACCTGACTGCAGTTGCATATCTATCGGACATCTACATTTATGGTAGGTACAAAACTGTACTATGTCCTTCAAGAATGCAACTGCAGTCCTGACATATGGGTTGAATACCATAACCAAGCTGGGGGTGGTAGGATCTAAGCAAGGGATGGTGTAGCTAAAAGACCCTGCAGGACTGCAGAAGGAAAGCCTGCTCGGGATCTGGAGTATAAAGGCAGGTTGTAGTGTTTGGTAAATGTATGCACGGAGCTCCATGTAGCAGCCTCTAGAATGTCCTTTGTAGCCACTCCTCTTAGAAAGGCTGTGGATGTGGCTATAGCTCTGGTTGAGTGTGGTCTTATATTGGCTGGCACACTTTTTCCATGGAAGGAGTAACAGAATCTGATGCAGTGTCCAATCCATTTTGAAATTGTTTGTTTGGAGACTGCCTTTCCTTGCACTCCGGCAGCATAGGCTACAAATAGTTGGTCAGACTTCCTGGTGGTCTTTGTTCTGTCCAAGTAGTAGCGTAATTGTCTGTGTATGTCCAAAGTATGCAGCAGCTTTTCCCCTTTATTTTGAGGATTGGGAAAGAAAGTAGGCAGGTGAATTGCTTGATTTAGAGACACCCTGGATATCACTTTTGGCATGAATGAAGGATTGGTCCTTAGAGAAACTCTGTCCTGATGGAAAATGAGAAAGGGAGGTACTGCCATGAGGGCCTGTATCTCTGAGACTCTTCTTGCTGAGGTAAATGCCAACAGGAAGGCCGTTTTCCAGGAGAGGAATTGTATTTCTGAAGATGCTGCTGGTTCAAAAGGAGGAAGAGTTATTTTTTCCAAGACGTAGTTGAGGTCCCATGCAGGAACTGGTGGTTTTCTGGGAGGCTTGATATTCTTTATCCCTCTTAGAAACTGTCTTAGCAAGGGATGCGAAAACACAGGTGGATCACAGTTGTAGTTTGCTGAGATTGCTGAAGCGTGGATTTTAATGGATGAATATGAGAGGCCCTTATGAAACATTTCTGCCAAGTATTGTAATATCTGAGGTTGCTCATCACTGATGCATCCTGTCCCTTTTTGGCATTCCAGATGATGAATCTCTTCCACTTGGCCGCATAGGTTTTTCTGGTGGAAGGTCTGCGTGCTTCCAGCAAGATTTCCTGAACCTTTTCGGAGAGGGGGACATGGGACAAAATCATGGAACCCTCCAAGCTATCAGTTGCAATGTTTGCAGGTTTTGATGAACAGTCCTGTAATTGTGTTGAGTTAGGAGCAGAGGCCATTGGGGCAAGGGCCACGGTTTGGTGTGAGTTATGCTCAGTAGCAAGGGATACCAATGCTGCCTCGGCCAGTCTGGAGCTATCAGTATTCCTTTTGGTTGCTCTGCTTTGATCTTCAGTAACACCTTGGTCAGTGATGGTAGAGGAGGGAATGCATAGATTTTTAGTGTATTCCAGCTGAAGGAGAGAGCATCCGTTCTCCAGGCTAGAGGATGGTGTGTCCTTGAGCAGAACTTGTCCAGGTGGTGATTGAGATGAGAAGCAAATAGATCTATGTCCGGTCTTACCCATGCAGTTGTTATTTGTGAGAAAATGTGTGGATGCAGCATCCATTCGTGTGGATCCACAAAATTTCTACTCAACCTGTTCGCCAGTACATTGTCCTTGCCCGGAACAAACTGGGATTGCAAATGGATGTTCAGTTTCAGGGATTTTTCCCAAAGAGCCATTGTTAGTCTGCAGAGGGGATACGAGTGAGTGCCTCCTTGTTTGTTTATATACCACATGACAGTGGTGTTGTCTGTCCTTATTAGCAGATGGCCTTGTTGAAGAGATTTTCCAAAGGCTTCTATTGCATGCATCACTGCCAACATCTCTTTTTGATTTATGTGCAGAGGCATTTCCGTGGGAGTCCATTGACCTTGAATGCATCCGTCCTCCATGTGTGCCCCCCATCCATGATCTGAGGCATCTGTTGTAATGGTTTGACTTGCTTGAACTTTGTTGAAGGGCATGCCTTGGTTTAAATGGCTTGCTTGAGCCCACCACAAAAATTCCCTTTGCAGGCATGGAATAAATGGTATTACGTCTTCCAGGTTGTGGCTGTGTTGAGACCATAAGCTTTTTAGATACCATTGTAGCTTTCTCATGTGTAGTCTTGCCAGAGGGATCAGGAGGATGCAAGATGCCATGAAACCCAGGGCCTGCAGGATCTTCCTTGCGGTCAGCTGGGTAAGTTTTGCTAGGCTTTTGAAGTAATCTGGTAAATGCTGTTGTTTCTCCTCTGTGAGGAAAGCCATTTGCGATTGTGTGTCCAGTTTTGCTCCTAGAAAAATAATCTTTTGGGATGGTAACAGTCTTGATTTTTGAATGTTGACTGTGTATCCCAAAGCCTGTAGCAACTGAATGACATAGTCTAAGTTTTTTATCAATGCTTGTTTGCTGTCTGCTTGTATGAGGCAGTCGTCCAGGTAAGGGTATATTTGAATCCCCTGGAGTCTGCAATGTGCAACTACTGATGCCAGGCATTTCGTGAATACTCTGGGCGCAGTAGATAAGCCAAACGGCAATGCTGAGAATTGATAATGCTCTGTTCCTGCAAGAAATCTGAGGTATCTTCTGCAGCTGTGTCTGATTGGGACATGCAGGTATGCCTCCTTGAGGTCCAGAGTAACCAGCCATGACCCCTTGCCCAGCATGGGAAGGAGCTGCTGTAACTTCAGCATTTTGAATTTTGGCACAATGAGAAAGGTGTTTAGAACAGACAAGTCCAGTATAGGCCTCCATTGCTTTTCTTTTCTTGGAACAAGGAACAGTCTTGAATAGAATCCCTGGCCTTGTTCCTGAGGAGGAACTTTTTCTATAGCTTTTATTTGTAACAGCTTTGCAACTTGTAAGAGAGCCTCTGCCCTTTGATTTTGTGGCAGGTTTGGCATGCCTTGTCTCGTTGGTAAGGTGTGGAAGTGGAACCTGTAACCTCTGTCTATTATGTCCAGAATCCATTTGTCCTTGGTTAAAATGTGCCAGTTCTTTGAGAATAAGGATAATTTTCCGCCTAGAGGAGCTTCTCTTTGAGCCTTGGTAGGCGGAGTGATAGTCAAGTCATTGTGATTGTCCCTGTGGTGCAGGTGAACTCCCTGCGCCACTTCTTTGATTTGGTGGTTGCCATTGGCGGCCCCTGTAGGAGCCTCGGTATTGCCCTCTACCTCGAGCACGCCTGTTCTTTCCCCTTTGAAACTTGTCTGAGTCTGGAAAGGACCAATTCTTAGAAGGCCAATTCCTACTGAATCTGGGAGGCTGAACCTGGAGAAAATCCTTGACAGTCTGTACTGATTTTGCCTTTTCCTCAATAGACTTCAACACATCCTGTGCATTAGCACCAAAAAGCTTCTGTTTTTCCAGAGGTGCATCCAGGAGCTTAACTTTGACATGGTCTGGCAGTGGCTGTTCTTTCAACCAAGCATGTCTACGTATAACGGCCCCTGTCATGGCTGCCCTACATGAAGCTTCCAATGCATCATAACCACACTGTAGAAAATGATTGCTAACCTGCTGAGTGTTATGAACCAAATCCTGCAATGCCTTTCTATCTATAGGCTCAGGAGAGGCTAACTTTTTCTGCAAATCATCCATTAAGAAATCCTGGTACTGAAACATATGAAAAAGGCAGTTAAGTGACCTCATGGCAAGGGTGGAAGAGGTATAAACTTTTTTGCCCCATCGCTCCAGGGACCTAGCTTCCCTGTCAGCAGGCAGAGGGTTTTTGGCCGAAGAAGAAGCCACTGCCTTGGGGCCCTGTGAAATAGTCTCTAAATCCACAGAGTGGGCCTTAAAGAGATGCTTATGGGTTTCAGGGACCCTGTAATATCTGTCAGGTTTGACAGGAGCAGGAGGAAGAGAATCAGGCGAAGCACTAGAGTCTGAGTATACATCATCAAGGACATCCAACACTGGAGGAATAGCTAAAGGTCTGTGTTAGGGTAGCTTAAGGAAGGTACGTAGCCTTTTCCTGGAGTCAGAGAATTCCTGACCCTGCCACTGAAAATGTTCTCTCATGGAGTGTAGAACTTCACCAAATGAAATATCCTCTGGAGGGGAGGCAGAGGGAATTGAATCCTCAGCATCCGAGTCCTCATAGGCCTGGAAGGATTCTTCCTGGGTATCTGAGTGCTCTGAATCCCCAGAGGCTTCATCTGAGGAGAGGGTGTCTGTCTGCTCAGTTCTAGGCCTTTTATCTCCAGGCGGCTGAGAACCTCTGTCTGGGTGCGGCTGAGAGCCTCTGATAAGAGAGAGTAAATCTGCAGCAAGAGTCATGATCTGTCTATCAGAAGAGGGGCCCTGAGCAGTAGGCTTAGGGTGGGCCTTGGCCTGGCTGGCAGCCTTAGCACGTGCAAAGGCCTTGATGGACATGGATACCGGAGACCTAGCTGCCCCACGTGCAGGGGTAACCTTGTCCACAGGAATGGTGTCGGGTAAATCCAGAGCTTCGGTATCTGGAGGAAAATCAACAACCGGCACCGGTGAAATCTCCGGGACCGAAGAACACGTTAAAGTGGTGTCGTCGGCCTGGGGCGGTAGAATTACCGCTTCCGAAGGGACCGAAGCACTCGCGGAGGGCTTAGGTGTGGTATCGGTGGAAGACGCGGGTCGAGGATGTCGGTCCCGGTCCTTGCATTTTTTGGTAGATTGTGTTGTCGGTTGTTCCGACGGCATGATATAAGCAAAAGATTCGCCAAAAAAGTCTTCGGCAAATTCTGCCCGGCACCTGAGTGTGCGCTTATTAAAGCAAGCACAGGCAGCACAGGCCGAGACGCCGTGGTCTGGGCCCAGGCAAGGGAGGCAGTAAGAATGGAAGTCCTTATGAGGTATTTGTTTACCACAAGACAAGCAATTATTAACTTTTTCAATTTTTTCTGACATCGGCTGAGGCAAGAAAAAATGTTCCCCAACGGGGTACTTAGCTTTTAGATGACTTTGGTACTGAAAACACAGGAGCTGACCGACCGGCACTTGCGAACTGCTTCTGCTTCGGGCACCGCGCGGCAAGAAAGACTGAAGAAGATGGCGTCGGCGGATGCCTTTATACTCCAGCCGCTCTGACGTCAGGGAGGAGGTGACATCAGCCGACGCCGGACCCAGACTTTGGAATCCGGCCGACCGAGGGCTGCCTGAGGCAGGACAACCCATATGTCAGGACTGCAGTTGCATTCTTGAAGGACATCAAAGTTGAGGTCCCATGTTGGTGTAGGAGCTCTTCTAGGTGGTCTAATGTTTTTTGCCCCTCTGAGGAACTGCTTTAGAAGAGGATGTGAAAATAAAGGTGGATTTGTGTCGTAGTGAGCTGAAATAGCTGAAGCATGGATTTTAATTGAGGAGAAGGAAAGTCCTTTGTGCAACATCTTTGCTAAATACTGCAGAATGTGAGGCATATGAGGCTGAGTTGTGTCTTGGCCTTTAGCTTGGTTCCAGGCAGAAAACCTTTTCCATTTGTCCGAGTAAGCCTTCCTGGTGCTTGGCCTCCTGGCTTTCAAAATAACATCCAGAACTGCTTGTGAAAGCGAGGCTGGTTGGATGTTTAAAAGATTCGCCATGCAGCCAGGTTTAAGGTTTTTAGCTGGCTGTGTAGAATCTGTTTGTTTTGCTGCGTGAGCAAATGAGGTATTTGAGGCAATATCCATGGTGGGCTGTGAGCCATATTCTTCAATAGCGGGTACCAGTGCTGGCGTGGCCAGTCTGGGGCTATGAGAATCAGTTGAGGTTTCTCCTTTTTGACCTTCAAAAGAACCTTTGTGAGAAGAGTTAATGGAGGAAAGGCATATGCTGTCAGATTTTTCCAACTGAAGGAGAGAGAGCGTCCACTTTCCAAGCTTGATGGTAGAATGTCCTTGTACAAAATTTTGTCAGTTGGTAGTTTTGAGGACTGGCAAACAGGTCTATATTTGGTAGGCCCCATTTTTGAGTTATCATTGTAAATATTTGTGGGTCTAGCTTCCACTCGTGGGGATCTTTGATGTTTCTGCTTAGGTTGTCTGCCAATGTGTTTTTCTGTCCTGGCAGGAATTGAGCTTGTAACTGGACTTGGTAGGCCAGAGCTGTGTTCCATAAGATTATTGCTTGCCTGCAAAGAGGGTAGGAATGTGTGCCCCCTTGTTTGTTTATGTACCACATTACAGTGGTGTTGTCTGTCTTTATTGCAAGTTGTCCTGGATGTAGAAGATCCTTGAAGGCTGTCAGAGCTTTCTGTACAGCTAGCATCTCTTTTTGATTTATGTGCAGTTTTCTTTGTTCTGCAGTCCATAGGCCTTGAATGCAATGCCCTGCCATGTGTGCCCCCCAGGCATAGTCTGAAGTGTCTGTTGTGATAGTTTGCCTGGTTGGGGGCAAGGTGAAAAGCTGACCCTTGTTGAGGTGACATGCCTGTGCCCACCATAGAAATTCCTGTTGAAGGCAGGTAATGAGAGATATCACTGTGTCCAAGCTGTGGCTGTGATGAGACCATACACTTTTTAGGTACCACTGTAATTTCCTCATATGCAGTTTTGCAAATGGCATTATCAGAATGCAAGATGCCATGAAGCCCAAAGCCTGCAGAATTTTTCTTGCAGTTAATTGGGTCTTTGTTGCCATTGTCTTGAAATATTGAGTCAGTTGTAGTTGCTTGTCTGGTGTAAGATAAGCCGTCTGGGCCGTTGTGTCCAAGCTGGCACCCAGGAATGTCATTTTTTGTGAGGGTACTAGTTTTGTTTTCTTTCCGTTTACAGTGTACCCCAGACAATTTAGTAGATGCTTCACAAAAGCCAGATGATGTAAGAGAATGTCTTTTCTTTCTGCTTGGATGAGGCAGTCATCCAGGTATGGATATATTTGAATTCCTCTTTGTCTGCAGTATGCAATTACTGGTGCCAGGCATTTTGTGAAAACTCTGGGCGCAGTAGATAAGCCAAAGGGCAGTGCAGAGAATTGGTAATGGGTTGAACCTGCAATGAAACGGAGGTATCTTCTGCAACTTTGTCTGATAGGGACATGCAGGTATGCCTCCTTGAGGTCCAACGTTACCAGCCATGCTTCCTTGCCCAACATGGGAAGTAGCTGCTGTAGTGTTAGCATCTTGAATTTTGGGACTTGTAGGTAAGTGTTTAGAATTGAAAGATCCAGAATTGGTCTCCAAGCACTGTCCTTTCTGGGTACTAGAAAGAGCCTTGAGTAAAATCCTTGGCCTTGCTCTTGAATCGGTACCCGTTGAATGGCTCTCATGGCCATGAGAGCTGTAATTTGTTTTTGAGCCTCTGCCCTTTGATTTAGTGGCAGGTTTGGCATTCCTCTTTTCATTGGCAAGGTGTGAAAGTGGAATCTGTATCCTCATAAAATAATGTCTAGGACCCATTTGTCCTTTGTGACCATGTGCCAATTGTCTGCAAAAAGTGCTAGTTTTCCCCCCAAGGGGGCTAACAAAAGAGCTTTGTTTGGCCAGACTCTGCTGAAGCGAGGGGGTTGTACCTGTAGGAAATCTTTGACTGCATTGATTTTGCCTTATCTTCCATTTTCTTTAGCACTTCTTCTGCTTTAACTCCAAAAAGAACATCCTGCTGTAAGGGTGCATCCAGTAGTTTTGCTTTGACATGATTAGGTAGACTTTGTTCCTTTAACCAGGCATGCCTACGTATAACTGATCCAGTGACAGCTGCTCTGCAGGAGGACTCCAAAGAATCAAACCCACATTGTAAGGTATGTTTGCCCACCTGCTCGGTGGCATGCAATAAATCCTGTACTTCTTTCAATTCAGATTGTTGGGGAAGGGAAGTAATCTTTTGTTTTAACTGAGAGATTAGAAACTGCTGATACTCGAGCATATGAAATTGACAATTTAGTGCTCTCATAGCTAATGTGGCTGAGGTGTAAACCTTTTTCCCCCACCTGTCTAGTGCTCGAGTCCCTCTCAGAAGGTACTGGGTTTTTAGCCATGGGGTAGTAGAAAGGCCAAAAGCAAAGCAGAAAACTGACAATGCAAGGAAGCAACAGGGAAACATCATAACGTCCTGAAAAGGCGATGAATAGGGATATGGAGATAGGCATCTTTAAGATCCAGGAAAACTAGAAAAGCTTGATGAAGAAGAAGAGGAAACAAGGCTTGAAGGGATAGCATCTGAAAGGAAGGAACCTTCAAAACAGTGTTGAGCTGAGAGGAATCCCAGAACAGGCCTCCAGGTGCCTTCTTTCTTGAGTACCAGAAACATTTGGGAGTAAAATCCCTTCCCCTTTTGAGGAGCTGGAATTTCTTGAATTATTCCTTGAGACAAAAAGCCCAAAACCACCTCTGGAAAAAAAGGACAGCTGTTCCTGAGGAGGCTGAAGAATGCCCAAAAGGGGGGGATTTCCAAACCATATAATACTCCTGGAGAATGATGGATAGAACCCAAACAACTTAACTGATCTTTACCCAAATTTGAAGGGACAGGGAAGGATAAAGAGAAAGAGAAATGTGACTGTGAAAAGAGGGGCACGGATAGAACCTGACTTGTCTGGAAAAGGAAGCTTCTGAGCAGAAGGAGTTTGAGTAGACTTAGCAGGAGGAGCACTTCTACCACCCTTTTTAACTTTTGGGGGGAAGGGTGAGACTGTTTACGGACAAAGAGAGGTTTATTAGGGTAATTCCTTTGAAACTTGGGAACAGGTGAAACAAAAATATGTTTCAAATCCTGTAAAGCCTTACCCTTTTCCTGAAGGGACTTAAACAGCTCAGCTACAACAGCAGCACCAAAATGATGTTTGTTATCTAGAGAAGCATCCATCAGCTTAGCGTTAATATCATCAGGCAAAGACTGAAGGCGAAGTCAGAAATACCTCCTTAACACAGAACCAAAAGAAGCAGCTCTAGATGAAGCATCAGCAGCGTCATAGTTGCATTTACTAGAATGTCGAGCTACTTGAGAAGATGACCTGAACTAACCTGACAGGCCTGAGACAGAATAGCCAAAATATACCTGGTCATGTGGGTCTGGTAATACAGCTCTAAAGGCCTAGGTAGCAGCAACACACACTTCTTACCCAACCTCTCCATAGTTCTGCTGTCCCTGTCAGAGGGGAACAACTTTGTAGAAGGGAAAAGATTAGATGAATCATCAAAAACAACAGAAATAACAAAGGTCAGCATAGGGGCACTTGTAAAGGAATTTGCAATCCTCAGGCACCTTATAAAAACGTAATAGCTTTTTAGGAGCAGGAGGTTGGGAGTCAGGAGCCTGAGAAGCTGCACAAAAGGCATCTGGCTTTACAAGAAAGGCTCATCCAGACTCTGCTACACTTTGCTGTGAAGGAAAGGTTAGTTTGCTTTTATTTTTTGTATTACTGTATTGCCTTTCTATATTTTGAATATTTACCTTGTGTTTTGCTTGCATTCTGTTTTAACAGCATATTAAAACTTCAAAAGAGACCACAGCTCTCTCTGCTCTGAGTCAGGCAGAAATAAGAACTGATTAATTAAGAACTCATTCATAAGACAGAAGAGGTCACTTAAGGTTAATCACTTGTTAACAGAGGGGGTGGAGCTAGGAACTAAAATTTCTATTTAAGGAGTAAACTAAAACATTTCAGAGCTTTACCAGAAAGGCTCATCCAGACTCTGCTACACTTTGCTGTGAAGGAAAGGTTAGTTTGCTTTTATATTTTGTATTACTGTATTGCCTTTCTATATTTTGAATACTGTAGTTTGTTTTCTTTACCTTGTGTTTTGCTTGCATTCTGTTTTAACAGCATATTAAAACTTCAAAAGAGACCACAGCTCTCTCTGTTCTGAGTCAGGCAGAAATAAGAACTGATTAATTAAGGACTCAGTCATAAGACAGAAGAGGTCACTTAAGGTTAATCACTTGTTAACAGAGAGGGTGGAGCTAGGAACTAAAATTTCTATTTAAGGAGTAAACTAAAACATTTCAGAGCTTTACCAGAAAGGCTCATCCAGACTCTGCTACACTTTGCTGTGAAGGAAAGGTTAGTTTGCTTTTATTTTTTGTATTACTGTATTGCCTTTCTATATTTTGAATACTGTAGTTTGTTTTCTTTACCGTGTGTTTTGCTTGCATTCTGTTTTAACAGCATATTAAAACTTCAAAAGAGACCACAGCTCTCTCTGTTCTGAGTCAGGCAGAAATAAGAACTGATTAATTAAGGACTCATTCATAAGACAGAAGAGGTCACTTAAGGTTAATCACTTGTTAACAGAGGGGGTGGAGCTAGGAACTAAAATTGCTATTTAAGGAATAAACTAAAACATTTCAGAGCTTTACCAGAAAGGCTCATCCAGACTCTGCTACACTTTGCTGTGAAGGACAGGTTAGTTTGCTTTTATTTTTTGTATTACTGTATTGCCTTTCTATATTTTGAATACTGTAGTTTGTTTTCTTTACCTTGTGTTTTGCTTGCATTCTGTTTTAACAGCATATTAAAACTTCAAAAGAGACCACAGCTCTCTCTGTTCTGAGTCAGGCAGAAATAAGAACTGATTAAATAAGGACTCATTCATAAGACAGAAGAGGTCACTTAAGGTTAATCACTTGTTAACAGAGGGGGTGGAGCTAGGAACTAAAATTTCTATTTAAGGAGTAAACTAAAACATTTCAGAGCTTTACCAGAAAGGCTCATCCAGACTCTGCTACACTTTGCTGTGAAGGAAAGGTTAGTTTGCTTTTATTTTTGTATTACTGTATTGCCTTTCTATATTTTGAATACTGTAGTTTGTTTTCTTTACCTTGTGTTTTTGCTTGCATTCTGTTTTAACAGCATATTAAAACTTCAAAAGAGACCACATCTCTCTCTGTTCTGAGTCAGGCAGAAATAAGAACTGATTAATTAAGGACTCATTCATAAGACAGAAGAGGTCACTTAAGGTTAATCACTTGTTAACAGAGGGGTTGGAGATAGGAACTAAAATTTCTATTTAAGGAGTAAACTAAAGCATTTCAGAGCTTTACCAGAAAGGCTCATCCAGACTCTGCTACACTTTGCTGTGAAGGAAAGGTTAGTTTGCTTTTATTTTTTGTATTACTGTATTGCCTTTCTATATTTTGAATACTGTAGTTTGTTTTCTTTACCTTGTGATTTGCTTGCATTGTGTTTTAACAGCATATTAAAACTTCAAAAGAGACCACAGCTCTCTCTGTTCTGAGTCAGGCAGAAATAAGAACTGATTAATTAAGGACTCATTCATAAGACAGAAGAGGTCACTTAAGGTTAATCACTTAACAGAGGGGGTGGAGCTAGGAACTAAAATTTCTATTTAAGGAGTAAACTAAAACATTTCAGAGCTTTACCAGAAAGGCTCATCCAGACTCTGCTACACTTTGCTGTGAAGGAAAGGTTAGTTTGCTTTTATTTTTTGTATTACTGTATTGCCTTTCTATATTTTGAATACTGTAGTTTGTTTTCTTTACCTTGTGTTTTGCTTGCATTCTGTTTTAACAGCATATTAAAACTTCAAAAGAGACCACAGCTCTCTCTGTTCTGAGTCAGGCAGAAATAAGAACTGATTAATTAAGGACTCATTCATAAGACAGAAGAGGTCACTTAAGGTTAATCACTTGTTAACAGAGGGGTGGAGCTAGGAACTAAAATTTCTATTTAAGGAGTAAACTAAAACATTTCAGAGCTTTACCAGAAAGGCTCATCCAGACTCTGATACACTTTGCTGTGAAGGAAAGGTTAGTTTGCTTTTATTTTTTGTATTACTGTATTGCCTTTCTATATTTTGAATACTGTAGTTTGTTTTCTTTACCTTGTGTTTTGCTTGCATTCTGTTTTAACAGCATATTAAAACTTCAAAAGAGACCACAGCTCTCTCTGTTCTGAGTCAGGCAGAAATAAGAACTGATTAATTAAGGACTCATTCATAAGACAGAAGAGGTCACTTAAGGTTAATCACTTGTTAACAGAGAGGGTGGAGCTAGGAACTAAAATTTCTATTTAAGGAGTAAACTAAAACATTTCAGAGCTTTACCAGAAAGGCTCATCCAGACTCTGCTACACTTTGCTGTGAAGGAAAGGTTAGTTTGCTTTTATTTTTGTATTACTGTATTGCCTTTCTATATTTTGAATACTGTAGTTTGTTTTCTTTACCTTGTGTTTTGCTTGCATTCTGTTTTAACAGCATATTAAAACTTCAAAAGAGACCACAGCTCTCTCTGTTCTGAGTCAGGCAGAAATAAGAACTGATTAATTAAGGACTCATTCATAAGACAGAAGAGGTCACTTAAGGTTAATCACTTGTTAACAGAGGGGTGGAGCTAGGAACTAAAATTTCTATTTAAGGAGTAAACTAAAACATTTCAGAGCTTTACCAGAAAGGCTCATCCAGACTCTGCTACACTTTGCTGTGAAGGAAAGGTTAGTTTGCTTTTATTTTTGTATTACTGTATTGCCTTTCTATATTTTGAATACTGTAGTTTGTTTTCTTTACCTTGTGTTTTGCTTGCATTCTGTTTTAACAGCATATTAAAACTTCAAAAGAGACCACAGCTCTCTCTGTTCTGAGTCAGGCAGAAATAAGAACTGATTAATTAAGGACTCATTCATAAGACAGAAGAGGTCACTTAAGGTTAATCACTTGTTAACAGAGGGGTGGAGCTAGGAACTAAAATTTCTATTTAAGGAGTAAACTAAAACATTTCAGAGCTTTACCAGAAAGGCTCATCCAGACTCTGCTACACTTTGCTGTGAAGGAAAGGTTAGTTTGCTTTTATTTTTGTATTACTGTATTGCCTTTCTATATTTTGAATACTGTAGTTTGTTTTCTTTACCTTGTGTTTTGCTTGCATTCTGTTTTAACAGCATATTAAAACTTCAAAAGAGACCACAGCTCTCTCTGTTCTGAGTCAGGCAGAAATAAGAACTGATTAATTAAGGACTCATTCATAAGACAGAAGAGGTCACTTAAGGTTAATCACTTGTTAACAGAGGCGGTGGAGCTAGGAACTAAAATTTCTATTTAAGGAGTAAACTAAAACATTTCAGAGCTTTACCAGAAAGGCTCATCCAGACTCTGCTACACTTTGCTGTGAAGGAAAGGTTAGTTTGCTTTTATGTTTTGTATTACTGTATTGCCTTTCTATATTTTGAATACTGTAGTTTTTTTTCTTTACCTTGTGTTTTGCTTGCATTCTGTTTTAACAGCATATTAAAACTTCAAAAGAGACCACAGCTCTCTCTGTTCTGAGTCAGGCAGAAATAAGAACTGATTAATTAAGGACTCATTCATAAGACAGAAGAGGTCACTTAAGGTTAATCACTTGTTAACAGAAGGGGTGGAGCTAGGAACTAAAATTTCTATTTAAGGAGTAAACTAAAACATTTCAGAGCTTTACCAGAAAGGCTCATCCAGACTCTGCTACACTTTGCTGTGAAGGAAAGGTTAGTTTGCTTTTATTTTTGTATTACTGTATTGCCTTTCTATATTTTGAATACTGTAGTTTGTTTTCTTTACCTTGTGTTTTGCTTGCATTCTGTTTTAACAGCATATTAAAACTTCAAAAGAGACCACAGCTCTCTCTGTTCTGAGTCAGGCAGAAATAAGAACTGATTAATTAAGGACTCATTCATAAGACAGAAGAGGTCACTTAAGGTTAATCACTTGTTAACAGAGGGGTGGAGCTAGGAACTAAAATTTCTATTTAAGGAGTAAACTAAAACATTTCAGAGCTTTACCAGAAAGGCTCATCCAGACTCTGCTACACTTTGCTGTGAAGGAAAGGTTAGTTTGCTTTTATTTTTGTATTACTGTATTGCCTTTCTATATTTTGAATACTGTAGTTTGTTTTCTTTACCTTGTGTTTTGCTTGCATTCTGTTTTAACAGCATATTAAAACTTCAAAAGAGACCACAGCTCTCTCTGTTCTGAGTCAGGCAGAAATAAGAACTGATTAATTAAGGACTCATTCATAAGACAGAAGAGGTCACTTAAGGTTAATCACTTGTTAACAGAGGGGTGGAGCTAGGAACTAAAATTTCTATTTAAGGAGTAAACTAAAACATTTCAGAGCTTTACCAGAAAGGCTCATCCAGACTCTGCTACACTTTGCTGTGAAGGAAAGGTTAGTTTGCTTTTATTTTTGTATTACTGTATTGCCTTTCTATATTTTGAATACTGTAGTTTGTTTTCTTTACCTTGTGTTTTGCTTGCATTCTGTTTTAACAGCATATTAAAACTTCAAAAGAGACCACAGCTCTCTCTGTTCTGAGTCAGGCAGAAATAAGAACTGATTAATTAAGGACTCATTCATAAGACAGAAGAGGTCACTTAAGGTTAATCACTTGTTAACAGAGGGGATGGAGCTAGGAACTAAAATTTCTATTTAAGGAGTAAACTAAAACATTTCAGAGCTTTACCAGAAAGGCTCATCCAGACTCTGCTACACTTTGCTGTGAAGGAAAGGTTAGTTTGCTTTTATTTTTTGTATTACTGTATTGCCTTTCTATATTTTGAATACTGTAGTTTGTTTTCTTTACCTTGTGTTTTGCTTGCATTCTGTTTTAACAGCATATTAAAACTTCAAAAGAGACCACAGCTCTCTCTGTTCTGAGTCAGGCAGAAATAAGAACTGATTAATTAAGGACTCATTCATAAGACAGAAGAGGTCACTTAAGGTTAATCACTTGTTAACAGAGGGGTGGAGCTAGGAACTAAAATTTCTATTTAAGGAGTAAACTAAAACATTTCAGAGCTTTACCAGAAAGGCTCATCCAGACTCTGCTACACTTTGCTGTGAAGGAAAGGTTAGTTTGCTTTTATTTTTGTATTACTGTATTGCCTTTCTATATTTTGAATACTGTAGTTTGTTTTCTTTACCTTGTGTTTTGCTTGCATTCTGTTTTAACAGCATATTAAAACTTCAAAAGAGACCACAGCTCTCTCTGTTCTGAGTCAGGCAGAAATAAGAACTGATTAATTAAGGACTCATTCATAAGACAGAAGAGGTCACTTAAGGTTAATCACTTGTTAACAGAGGGGTGGAGCTAGGAACTAAAATTTCTATTTAAGGAGTAAACTAAAACATTTCAGAGCTTTACCAGAAAGGCTCATCCAGACTCTGCTACACTTTGCTGTGAAGGAAAGGTTAGTTTGCTTTTATTTTTGTATTACTGTATTGCCTTTCTATATTTTGAATACTGTAGTTTGTTTTCTTTACCTTGTGTTTTGCTTGCATTCTGTTTTAACAGCATATTAAAACTTCAAAAGAGACCACAGCTCTCTCTGTTCTGAGTCAGGCAGAAATAAGAACTGATTAATTAAGGACTCATTCATAAGACAGAAGAGGTCACTTAAGGTTAATCACTTGTTAACAGAGGGGGTGGAGCTAGGAACTAAAATTTCTATTTAAGGAGTAAACTAAAACATTTCAGAGCTTTACCAGAAAGGCTCATCCAGACTCTGCTACACTTTGCTGTGAAGGAAAGGTTAGTTTGCTTTTATTTTTGTATTACTGTATTGCCTTTCTATATTTTGAATACTGTAGTTTGTTTTCTTTACCTTGTGTTTTGCTTGCATTCTGTTTTAACAGCATATTAAAACTTCAAAAGAGACCACAGCTCTCTCTGTTCTGAGTCAGGCAGAAATAAGAACTGATTAATTATGGACTCATTCATAAGACAGAAGAGGTCACTTAAGGTTAATCACTTGTTAACAGAGGGGGTGGAGCTAGGAACTAAAATTTCTATTTAAGGAGTAAACTAAAGCATTTCAGAGCTTTACCAGAAAGGCTCATCCAGACTCTGCTACACTTTGCTGTGAAGGAAAGGTTAGTTTGCTTTTATTTTTGTATTACTGTATTGCCTTTCTATATTTTGAATACTGTAGTTTGTTTTCTTTACCTTGTGATTTGCTTGCATTGTGTTTTAACAGCATATTAAAACTTCAAAAGAGACCACAGCTCTCTCTGTTCTGAGTCAGGCAGAATTTTTCCCGCCCTCCCACCCATTTAATTTGTCTTGTTAAATACCACTGTCTTTCTAGTTGCCCGCCTCTTATGTTAATCTGACCATATATCTCATTTCTCTCTACTTTCATTGGCTTATGTGAGTAATCACAAAAATCATCATTTTTGAAACCCCACCCCTTCAATTATTTAAATTTATTGGCCATCTTACAGTATTTCATAGTACCAAAATACAAAAGTGACCACCCCTTTCAATCCATCTTGCTGTTTTAAAAATAGTAATTCTCCACTAAACCTTAACTTTTTAAACAGGTAAAACTCAAGTTACCTACTTTCACATCTAACTTCTCTAGTGCACACAGCAGATTGCATTCTTTTCAATCTTACCTTTAAGCATCCCTGTGACTAGCACTTTCTCTAATACTTGCTGGAAAGCCCTAGGAAGCCTTAAACTCATACAAACACTGAACTTTCCTTGTTAACAAGGAGAAATTAATAGTAGACACTAAACAGCCTATAATTGCAAATTACCTTGCTAAGGAAACAGCTCCTATACTTTACAAAGAAAAAAAAAAGCCCCAAACCAGGCATGTCCAAGGGTCAGCTTCCGGTGATTTCTCCTGTCCACCTGGTGAATCTGGGCATACTGGGGCAATGCAGCAATTGCCTCATGTACACAGACAACCATCTCCTCCTACCACCCAACACTACAACCTGTGAGAGATGCACTTACATAGCCAAAATGGAAGCAAATCTCTCTCCACCCAAGACTGTGCTAAACAGTCAAGAGGAGAAGGTTAACACCCACACTACACCTCAAGCAACACATAGCCCTTCTAAACCCGCACCACCAACACCCACATATAGCAACACTAAATCCACATATGCAGAGGCCCTTAACTGTAACCTGCCCAAGCAACAAAGACCTCTGAAGCTGAAACGCAAACAAACACCAATCACAACCAATGTGTCACATAGTTCACAACACCAGTGTGCACCCAGCAACAGCCCCTAAGGCAAGACAATGTACCTAACACTTTAGTCATAGGTGACTCTATAGTCCGGCACACTGATGTTCCTCTCACCAGGTTGAATAAGGAGAAAATTACAGTCAGCTGCCTGTCGGGTGCCAGGATCCGCCACATAACGCATGCACTCAAGTCACTCCACAACAAGTACAAATATGACTCTGTCATTGTCCATGTTGGAATGAATGACATGAGACGTACCTCCCTGGACTACATGAAAAGAGACATGGAAGAGCTCTCGGATCATGTGGCCCAGGCAGGTATGACCCTAGCCCTGAGTAGCATCCTGCTCACCAGAATGATACCACAATATAAGGATAAAATGATTGACTTCAACAATTGGCTAAGCTTATGGTGTCATTCAAAGGGGATCCAGTATCTGTCTGCCTGGGATGACATGATTGACAGACCACGATGCTTTGCCAGAGATGGTCTGCACCTGTCGCCCCTGGGATTCAGGATACTGGCTAAGGCTCTTGCCACCCCTATAGTGCCTTTTTTTAGGCAAACCTCAAAGGACAAAACCACCACCGTAACAGGTACAAGCATGCAAAATCTGAAGGTAATGCTACTCAATGCTAGATGTCTAAACCTCAAAATGCACTCTCTCGAGGCACTCCTAAAAATGTAGAACATCGATATCTGTGCAGTAACTGAGACCTGGTCCAAGGCTCCAGAGAGCACCCCTGCAATACCAGACTACAACTCTTACCACACTTTTCGGCCACCAAACCAGGACCGAAACACTAAAGGTGGAGGAGTGTCAATATTCACCAAGGATATTCACACCACCAGGCTAGTTGGCCAACACAATGTGTCTGAAATTCTCCAAGTGCAACTAACACTAGGTAAGACTGCAATCCAAATTGTAGCTTGCTACAGATCCCCCACCATACCCCAAGATTCTCACTACACCTTTCCTAAACATACTGGAAAATATTAAGATAGAACCAAATATCCTAATACTGGGTGATTTTAACTACCCTGCCATTAACTGGGAAAACTACTCATGTCCCAACACCTTTGTGCAACGGTTCTTGGAATTCATAAATTCCAACGCCCTGGATCAACTAATCCATAGTCCCACCAGGGGCTCCAATATCGTAGACCTGGTCATTACCAACATGGGAAATCAATACTCCATACCTATAGTCACCCCCTCGTTAGTCAGGTCTGACCATAAGTTAATCACCCTTAACATCCACATCCCACCCCCACCCCCCAGTAAAGAAACCACCATAAAAAAACTTCTCCAAAGCCAACTTCATGCTACTCAAGTCAGAAGTGACAAACTTCATGACACCCATGCAGATGGGAACTGAAAGTTCAACTGCTGAATCCTACACTAAGGCACTGTACGAGCACATCCACTCATGCATGAATCGTGCCATCCCAAACAGAACCAAAATGCTCTCATCCAAAAAAGGAAGCCAATCTGGTGGTCCCCTGCTATAAACAAACTTTACAACAAAAGGAAGAAACTTTTGCAGAAAAGAGGAAAATCCCAGGATGCAAAAAACTCCCTTACTAGCCTCAGTAAGAAACTGAGATGCCTCATAAAATCCTCCAAAGCTAGTTACGAAAATAAAATTGCCAAAGATTCCAAAGACAACCACAAAGCATTCTATAACTATGTCAAGAATCTAAATGGCAATGCTCAGATCTGCTCTGAGCTAAAACAGAATGGCATTAAATATACTGATCCAAAGGATATTGCCAATATCCTGGCAGATCGATTCAGTGCCAACTTCACCCCCTCTCACCCCCTAAATGGCCCATCTCAATACCGGAAGATTGCCAAATTCCAGTAATAACGGCCACATAGGTACAAAACACACTCTCTAAAGCCAAGAATACAGCATCCATGGGACCAGATGACATCCCGGGCTGTGTACTACATGAACTACAATATGAACTGGCACCTCACCTAAGTGTCATGTTTAATCATAGCCTCACCTCAGGTTTCGTGCCCACTGAGTGGCAGAGCTACAGTTATCCCAATCCACAAGGGGGATCCACCTTGGATCCCGGAAACTACCGTCCCATCAGTCTGACAAGCCTTATCTGCAAGGCCATGGAGCGTATTATCATGGAACTTATAAACAAAGACATTGGCAACCTTCAAACACTGGACCCCACCCAGTTTGGGTTTGTGAAGGGCCGATCTTGTCTCCTGAACCTGATTGACTTCTTTGAATCAGTCTCCAGAGCCATGGACAAGGGTAAGGTGGTCCACACAGCCTATCTAGACCTTGCCATGGCCTTTGACACCATCCCCCACTCTGGAATCATAGATAAACTTACTAAGTTGGGCATTAATCCCTATGTCACCCAATGGGTTGCTAAATGGCTTACTGATAGAACCCACACTGTAAAAGTAGCCGACTCCAAATCCAGCTCCAGACAAGTGACATGTGGAGTACCTCAGGGTTCAGTCCTGGGGCCGCTCTTGTTTGGCATCTACTTCTCTGAAGTACAGGTCAACACTAAGGGACTCTGGCTAACAAAGTTTGCAGATGACTGCAAACTGGGAGCCATTATTGAATCCCCAAATGATGTGGATACTCTACAAAAGGGCCTTACAGAAGCAGATGCTTGGTGCCAGAGCCATGGGCTCAAGCTCAATGCCAAGAAATGTATTGTTATCCCCTTTGGGAAAAAATATGTATCCATGAATTATCATATAGGTGGCAGTACACTAAACACAGAAAGTGTGATAAGAGACTTAGGGACTCAGATGGACAGTGGTCTCACCTTCGATAACCACATCGCCACAACAGTCAGGAAATCCTTCTATGTGGCACACCTCATCACGAAGGGCTTTTCATCCAGAAAAAAGGAGGTCATTGCCCCACTGTACTCATCCCTCATTAGACCCATTATAGAATACAATGCCCCATTTGGTATGTACCTCTCACGACATCTGCAACAACTGGAAAGGCCTCAGAAATACCTCACTAAAAGAATCACAGGCCTAAAGCAGATGCCCTACGCTGACCGCCTTAAAAACTCCAGCTATACTCTGTCGCATATCGTCTACTCAGAGGCGATCTCTGCTTAACATACAAGGCCATGTCAAACCCAGAGCTGTTGGACATGCTACACTTAAAGAAATCCCAATCCCTCAGAGCTACACGCTCCAGGGATCTAAACCTTGTCATCACAATAAACAAAACATGTTGGAGGGATAGGTTCCTGACCCAGAGGCTCCCCAGACTCTGGAATAGATTGCCCATACATGTCAAGCAGAGTGCCTCTTTGGACCTCTTCAAGAGGAACCTTGACGACTGGATGGGAGAAAGGAAATTCACCCCAGGGATCACGTCAGTCACCCTGCTAGACAGGGGTCCAGGAAAGTAAATAATGTGGGAAGAAATAGCCAGGGAATTGTTATGGCTAGGCTTGTATAGGCCCTAGGGCTGATAGCCTAGTACCAACCTATGAACCTAACAAGATAGCAAGAACAAGGGGGGCATCAGAAGCTCGAGAGACTCCATTTGAAAGAACTTGTAATACCTTTGCTAGACATCTGAGACCCGAGTAAAATCCCACTTAATAAGCTCCATCATAAGTGAAATTGTAACACGAAAAGAAATTTCAAAAGGAGAATCAGGACTAGTAGATTCCTCCTTCACAGAACCACAGTCCAAGGGAGAGGGTGTCTGGAAAGAAGAGATCAAGGATTCTTCATCAGAGTCCACATCCTCATCAAACGAAACCTGCTCTCTATGCCTCTTAAGAGGAGTAGAAGACCAAGGGGAGCAGGAATAGAGACCCCCTGTGGAGGCTTAAAAGGCATTAAACAGACCTTGGAAATCCTGTCATTCACGTTGAGCGTCTTTGGGAGCAGAAGAACGGTGCTTAGTTTTCTGCTTTTTTTTCAAGGGGACATCACCCCAAAAGATCTTAGGTGGCTCAGACCCTTGACAGCACTCTATAAGCATAGCAGGAATCTCTTCTCTGACCAAGATTTGAGGAACATCCCTAGGCCCTTCAGAAATAATCAGACGTGATTCCCCCTGAACATATGAAACTGACATCCCCAAAGGCTCCAGGGAAGTGTGAGAAGCTGGATCCATGCTGCCTCCAAAACACACATGGCACAGGAACCGGACTAAAAAAACAGGTGGTCTTCTAGGCTTTCACTATCTCTGAGAGAGACATCCGGTGGAGGGCGGTACAGCTGAAGAATCTGACCAAGCTTGCTTGGCCTTCTTTGCATATGGCTGACCCTTTGGCTGGGATAATTACTCCACAGTACCCTTAGCCAACAATTTAAGACTTTGGTTCTCAAAGTAAATGGCTAAAGAATAGAGACAACTATGCAAGGTCTTTGGAACAAACACGTGACAAATAGAACAAGACGTTTGGTCGTGAAAAGCACCTAAGCAAAACAAACACTGCTCATGATGGTCCTTATGGGGAATCTGTCTCCCACAATGGCATTTCCCCTTTCTGGATGACATGAAACCAACAACCACAAAATAAAAAGAAATAATAAGAAAAACCCCAATGGGGCATGAAAAGCAGCTTAGTAACCAGCAGACTAATAAGCGTTCAGACCGACGATCGAAGATGGTGTTCGGACTGGCAGCAAAGAAATTCTGAGGATGGTATGTCTGTACTTCACCTTTATGCCCTACACTATGTGTGGGGAGCATGCATGTGATGCACGACATCCCTAAAGGGTTTGGTATACTGGCCAGACATTGGGCTATGCTTGGTAGGGGATCTCTATTGTAAAGGATACTGCAACAGTGATATGGCAGGACATCTATACACTATTCATAGCACAGCTGATAACACCTGCAAATACAGTTATAGGCCTTTAAATGAAGTTCGCATGAGTAATAAGATCTGGCCTGATTAAAGTGTTCCTGTCCTTATTAGATGAAGTATCAATGCATATGAAACTGAAATGTTGTCATGTTTGAGAAGGTAGGTAATACCAAAAAGTACAGTTGTGTACACTTACCATAAATGTAGATGTTAGAGTGTATTCACTGTTGCAGTCATTACATTTGGGTTATCTGCTTGCAGGTAGCCCTCAGTCAGCCTGATTAACAAAGTGTTGGGTCCTGCGTCGGTTGCTGTCCCTTCTTCCACAACGTCAGGACGTCACGGGTATAAAACATGCAGCCGATGCCATTACATCAGTTTTTCTTGCCCAGATGTCAGGTGCCCCCTAATGGGAAGCAATTAAATATACAAGTACAAAGATATACCTCCAACAAAAAAGCAAATACACCAAAGAGGCTTTTAAGCATAGTAAAGGAAAGTAGAGGTATAGCCAAAAGAAGTTGGGGGGGGGCTGGAGGGAGGGTAACCAGGACTGCAACAATGAATACACTCAAACATCTACATTTATGGTAAGTGTACACAACTGTACTATGTTCTTCGTGTTTCACTGTTGCAGTCATTACATTTGGGTAGATTCCCAAAGCTATGGTTGGGAGGAGGAATTTAGATAGTATTAGGGCCAGCTATAAGGCCCTGCAAGACTGCAGTGGCAAAGCCAGCTCTGGATGTAGAGAAAATTGGCAAATGATAACGCTTGGTGAAAGTATGTACAGAACTCCAGGTAGCACCTTCTAGGATGTCCCTGGTAGGGATGCCTCAGAGAAAGGCTGTAGAGGTAGATGCAGCCCTGGTGGAGTGAGGTCTGATCTCCTGGGGGATAGGTTTTCCATGGTGCTTATAGCAGAAATGAATGCAATGGCTTACTCATTTAGAAATGGTTCGATTTAAAATAAATAGCCTTCCCCATGCCCCTGCAGCAAATGCCACCAGCAATTGTTCAGATTTCCTTTGAGGTTTAGTCATGTCCAAGTAGAATCTAAGTTGTCTGTGCACATCTAAAGAATGCAGTATCCATTCCCCTTTATTCTGTGGATTGGGAAAGAAGGTTGGCAAATGAATGGACTGATTAAGAGCCACACTGGAAACCACCTTGGGCATGAAGGATGGATTGGTTCTGAGAGACACCCTGTCTGCATGAAAGATGATGAAAGGCTCCACTGCCATAAGGGCCTGTAATTCAGATACCCTTCTAGCTGAAGTGATTGCTAAAAGGAAAGCTGTTTTCCAAGAAAGAAATTTTAAGTCTGCATTAGCAGCTGGCTTGAAAGGAGGTAGAGTGAGTTTCTCCAAGACAAAGTTAAGGTCCCAGGCTGGGGTTGGAGCTCTCCTGGGTGGTCTCAAATTTTTTGGCCCCTCTGAGGAACTGCTTGAGCAGTGGATGAGAGAAGAGGGGAGGTTCTGTCTTATAATGAGCTGAAATGGCTAAGGCATGGATTTTAATGGAGGAAAAAGACAGGCCCTTGTGAAACATCTCAGTTAAGTATTGTAAAATCTGAGGTAAATTGGGCGCTGCAGTGCTCATCCCTTGGGATTGTTTTCAGGCACAGAATCTTTTCCATTTTTCAGCATAAGATTTTCTAGTACTAGGCCTCCTTGCCTCTAAAATGATATCCATCACAGGTTTGCTGAGGGATGGTAAAGAAGAGATTAAGTAATTAGCCAGGCTGCAAGGTTCAGTGTTAGAAGATGAAGGTGCAGAATCTGGTTCTCCTGCCGAGATGTTCCATGTCCTAAGTTTTTTATTTTAATATGTTTTACGTGTTTTATTATATCTTCCATATTTATATGTATGAATTTTTATATTTCTTATACATATGCTATATGTCTATACATATCTATCTATATATATATATATATATATATATATATATATATATATATATATATATATATATGTATATTTTTTGACACATATTTTATGGTTTTATATGTGTTTTTTTACATAATCATAAGAAGTTTAGATACTTAAAAGGAATTTAGATATTTGTGTATTGTCAATTTGATGTATTTTAAATATGTAATTGTTTGATGATTCTGTTAGGCTGGCTGAATCATGTGATTTAATTATGTTCCTATTTAAATGGTTTTCTAGATTCATTCAATTTTATGTACTGATGAAGGGTGGTTAACCCAAAAGCTTTGCTTCTTATTAAATCTTTTGGCGTATAAAAGTGTATTGGATCTCCTGCTGAGACAGCAGGGAAGGAGTCTGAGGCAGGTGCCATGGAGATAACCGTGACACACTGCACAGGAGGGAGTACCAGTGTTGGTGCGGCCAGTCTGGAGCAATCAAAATCATCCTTGGTTTGTCCTGTTTGATTTTTAGTAGTACCTTGGAGAGCAGAGGCAGAGGGGGAGGGGAAGCATAGAATGAGGTTTTTCCAGCTGAAGGACAGAGCATCCACTTTCCAGGCTTATTTGTGGGGAGTCCTTGTGCAAAATATCTGGGCTGCCCCATTTGCTTGTCAACATGTTGAAAATCCTTGGTTCCAGTTTCCACTCGTGTAGGTCCATGAGGTTTCTGCTTAGCCCGTCTGCTAGTGTATTTAATTTTCCTGGCAGGAATTGAGCTTGTAGGTGCACTTGGTAGCTCAAGGCTGTGGTCCACAATGCCATGGCTAGTCTGGAGAAGAGGTAAGAATGTGTCCCCCCTGCTTGTTTATGTACCACATAACAGTGGTGTTGTCTGTCTTTACCATTAGTTGTCCTGGAAGAATGTGGTCCTTGAAGGCTGTCAGAGCATTCTGTACAGCTAACATTTCTTTTTGATTGATATGCAGGTGCATTTGACTTGGGTTCCATTTGCCTTGAATGCACTTCCATGCCAGGTGAGCCCCCCATGCATACTCCGATGAATCTGTTGTTAGGGTTTCGGCGGCAGGGGGTGGTGTGACAGGTAGTGCCTTGTTTTGGTGGCAGGCCTCTGCCCACCAAAGGAACTCTAGATGTAGGCAAGGTATGCTAGGAATCATTGTTTCCAGGTCTTGAGAATGTTGACACCATAGGCTTTTTAGATACCACTGTAGTTTCCTCATATGCAGTCTTGCATATGGAATTAGAAGAATGCAGGAGGCCATGAACCCCAAGAATTGCAGTATTTGTCTTGCAGATAGCAGGGTTTTTGTGGCCACTTGTTTGAAGTAGGTTGTCAAATGAATTTGTTTCCCTGGCATGAGGTAAGCCATCTGAGAAGTTGTATTCAAGCTTGCTCCCAGGAATATAACTTGTTGACAGGGTACCAGGTGTGATTTCTTTTCGTTTATGGTGTACCCCAGACAAGTTAGAACCCTTTGTACAAAGGCCAGATGATTCAAAAGTATGTCCTGGCTTTCTGCCTGAATTAGACAATCATCCAGGTATGGGTATATCTGAATATTTTTTTGCCTGCAAAATGCAATAACTGGAGCTAGGCACTTTGTGAATACCCTGGGCACAGTAGATAAGCCAAAACGCAGTGCATAGAACTGATAGTGTGTGTTGCCTGCTTTGAGGCGTAGGTATCTTCTGCAAGATTCCCTGATTGGGATGTGCAGGTATGCTTCTTTTAGATCTAGTGTTGCCAACCAGGCATCTTTGCCTAGCATAGGAAGTAATTGGTGAAGAGTCAGCATCTTGAATTTTGGAATCACCAAAAAGGTGTTTAGAGTAGACAGGCCCAGGATAGGATGCCATGAGTTATCTTTTCTGGGTACCAGGAAATGTCTCGAGTAGAAACCCTGTCCCTTTTCCTCTTCTGGTACCAGTTGAATAGCCCCCATCTTAAGAGAGAAAGTACTTGTTTTGGGGCCTCTGCCCACTGATTTGGGGGTAGGTCCGACCACCCATTTTAGTGTTGGCAACGTGTGGAAGTGAAATCTGTATCCCTGGAACACTGTATTTAAAACCCATTTGCCCTGGATAATGAGTTCCCAATTCTTTGCATGAAAATCCATACTAGTGTCAATAATATAAACATCATACTTAGGCTATTGGCTCTGTTTCAATGAATGACACGTTCAAATTAGAAGTACCTTTTCACTAGAATACTGAACAGATGGACAGTATTAGAGGACCAGAAGCTGTCTCATCACTGACTCAAAAGGACGAGTAGAAGTTTTGTCACTGCAGTTATGTGCTCAATGTTTAATATCAGTGGAGGGATCTGTAAGTAGCTGTGTGTGGAGAAAAAACTAATTTCTTGGGAAACATCCTACTCTAGAATAAGAAAGCAGAGTATAAAGATCACTTACCCTATATGAAAGACAGTATAGTTACAGCTCTATGTGAAAGGTTTTGATAAATCATGTGCATGCATATCAAGGTCCTGCACTGTTAGAGGAGAGTGTAGGGTAAAGTCCAGCTACTCCAAATTTGTTCCCAAAGATGAAGTGGAAGAACTAGGGAGAGAACCTCTGGGAAATATGTGATTCTCAAAACGGGTAATGGATCACAGCTGATCTTTGAGACTTCTATGTGCACGGAAATTACAGTGGTTAATGTAGGGAATAATTTTACCTCTTTTGCACGAATACAATATAAACAAGTGCAAACTGGAAATAAATAAGTATATATTGTCAGGCAGGCTGGAAATTTAGCTCTATATCGAGACTGCCATATACTCACCAATTTTAATCTAACACAATTCAATTCAATTCTATCTTCCATTGAATGGTCCTTCCTTAAAAATATCCCACTAGATGATGCAGTTAGCAGTTTTAATAACATATTTCTGAATACTCTTAACTCCCCTGCTCCTTCTAGAAGGATTCAAATAAAATCCAATCATGCCCCATGGCTCTCCAAACAAACTAAGTTCCTCATGCTCAACAGAGATGAAGCCTGGAAAGCCTGGACCAAAACCAAAGAATTATCCCTCCTGCACCACTATAAGCACTTCAGAAACCTTACTCAGAAACAAACCAATGCAGATAAAAAGTCCTTCTACAACGCTGGCCAACTTACTTACAAATCCAACCCTCAGAAATTCTGGACTACAATTAACAGAATTTTGTCCCCAGGCCATCCCTCAACACCCTATCCCCTTCCCCAACACAAGCCCTCTAGAGACAGCTACCCTTCTTAACAATCACTTTATCAATACCATTCAGTCGCTCATCCCATCAAACAGTAAGACTACTCCCCTGTCTACCCCATCTAACCTACCTGACAATCCTCCTTTCTCTCTACATCCTGTTTCCACTTCCTGTATTCAATCTCTTCTTTATAAACTCAAACCCTGCTCTCCCTCCACAGATAATCTACCACCTACCTTCCTCAAACTAGCTGCAGACACCATAGCTTATCCAGTGCCCATACTAATCAACAGATCTATAGAAGGATCCAATGTTCCCACCCTCTGGAAAAAAGAAGTTAGGTCTTACCATAACGTTCCATCTGTATTGTTGATCCTCGTTCAGTCATTGCGTATGGGTATCGGTTCCGACCTCGGAACAGAGCCGACAATCTTCCAAGCTCGCGTCAGTTACAAACTCTCGAGCTAAAACTCTTACACAGAATTCCCCTCTCCTTGTTACCTCAGATTGAGTTTGCAAGTCAAAAGAAGGTAGAGGCTACCTCTGGTCAAATGACCTAAAGGAACCGGATGGTGAGATCCACTAGAAGCCACAGGAATGGGAAGGAGGCAGGGTCGTAATGACTGAACAAGGATCAACAATACAGATGGAATGTCATGGTAAGACATAACTTCTTTATCTGATATTGTTAATCCTCGTTCATTCCTTATGTATGGGACAGAGTCCCCAGCTACCTCTATTCCTGGGAGGCTCTCATGGAAGGACATTCCTGAGCACCATAGAACCAAAAGATGCTCTTCTCCTGGAGGCCAAATCCAATTTGTAATGATTGATGAAGGTATGAGGCATAGCCCAGGTTGCAGCTGCACAGATGTCATGTAAAGAAGCTATGGCATGGAAGGCAGCAGAAGTTGCCACCGACCTTGTCGAATGAGCCTTGATGGTGGTCGGCAAAAGAATATTACGTTGTGTATAAATGAAGGTCACAAGGTCTTTCAACCATCTAGCCAATGTGACCTTAGCAACAGCACATCCTAATCTAGGTCCAGAATAGGCCAAAAATAACTGGTCTGATTTATGAGAGGCCTTAGTCCTATTCAAGTAGAAGCGAATTTGCCTGTGAATATCTAGGGTATGTAGGCAATACTCTCCTCTGTTTGAATGATTGGGGAAGAAAACTGGCAATTCAATGGTTTGATTAATAGACATTTCAGAGATCACTTTTGGCAGAAAGGAAGGATTAGTTCTCAAAGACACTATATCTCTATGAAAAATCAAGTATGGACTCTTGATGCATGAGGCTTGAAGCTCAGAGGTAAGTCTGCAGAAGTAATTGCCACCAAAAACAAGGTTTTCCATGACAAATATCTGAGGTCGCATAAAGAAGCTGGTCCGAAAGGTGGCAGTGTTAGAGCTTGTAGAACTAATGACAGGACCCAAGGTTGAATAGGTTCTCTAAAAGGGGGCTTCAGATGATTCACATCTTTTATGAAGATCTTGCATAATTTGTGACATAAGAGAGGAGTCTTGGACACCCTCATTAAAATTAAATATTGCAGCCAAATGAACTCTAATAGTAGAGGCCAATAGACCCGACTGGAAAAGATCGGCTAGATACTCTAGTACTATCGACACTGGTGCTGAAAAAGGATCTACTTGCTTTTCTTTCAGCCAACAGGTACATCTTTTTCACTTGCTTAGATAAGTAATTCTAGTGGAAGACTTATGAGATGCAATAAGAATGTCCCGTACTGGTAAATAAAGATCATTCTGCCTGGCAATCAAGGGAATTGGAGGAGCCAAGCTGTGAGCTTCAGGCTGTCCAACTTGGGATGAATAAGATTCTGTGGATGGGAGATCAACCCCGGGGTTGAATGGAGGTTCCATGGTTGATCTAGCAGGTGAGGCCAAAGGAAGGGGAACCAAATCTGACAAGGCCAATACAGTGATATGAGGTTCACCTTGCTCTTCAACTGACGGGCTTTCTACAGAAACTGGAGAATGAGGGGAAGAGGTGGAAAAGCATAAAGAAGACCTGAGGGCCAATCGTGGACTAGAGCATCCCTGGGTGACTGTCCCGGAGGGGGAATCAGGGCGAAGTAGTTGCTCCATTTGTAGTTGGTCGGAGATGCAAAGAGGTCGCAGCAAGGACAGCCCCAGTGGTGGAAGATCTCTGCCGCTACCAAGGGATTCAGGGACCACTCGTGAGGTTGTAGAATGCAACTGCTGAGTCTGTCTGCTATCACTTTGGAACTCCCGGGAATGTGCGTTGCTAGAAGAAAACGGTTGGTAGTCATCGCCCATTGCCATATCCTCATGGCCTCTCGACAAAGGGGGTAAGATTTGGTTCCGCCCTGTTTGTTGATGTACCAAACCACCGCCATGTTGTCTGATTGTATTGCAATAGTCCCAGATGGCAGCAAGGGATGGAATGCTTGCAAAGCCAGAAGCACCGCCCCCAGCTCTAGAACATTTATATGCAGTTGGGCTTCAATTTCAGACCAAGTGCCTTGGACTGTCTGACCCTGACATAGCCCCCTCAACCACATCAGGGAGGCGTCCGTGGTCATTGTAGTCTTGGGCTGCTGGGGGGAGAAGGGGCGAGACCATTGTGATGGGTTGTGGGCCATCCACCAATTTAAATCCTGCTTGCACCTGTGAGTTACTCTAATCTTGGCTGAAAGAAGATGCTGAAAAGGATACCATTGGGTGAGCAGTAGCCATTGTAGAAGCCTCATGTGAAACCTGGCCAGGGGGACAATGGTGATGGAGGCTGCCATGGAACCCAACAGCTGAAGGACAGAGTGAGCTGTAGATTTCTCCCTTGAAAGGATTGGGATCAGTTGTTGCTGGGCTCTGGAATGGATGCTCTGCAATTCTTTGTATCCAATATGACCCCTATGAAATTCTGTGGACTAAGATGGGGTGAGATTGGATCTTTGCCAGTTTATGGTTATGCCTAGCCTTTTTGAAACGAAGAGAGAGTATGCCAGGGCATCTTCCAATAGATGTCTGGTGGGGGTGGAGATGAGCTAGTCATCTAGGTATGGAAACACCTGGAATCCTTGTAGTTGCAAGTGAGCTGTGATGACTGCCATGCACTTTGTGAACACTCTGGGGGCTATAGAAAGTCCCAAGGGCAGTACTCTGAACTGGTAGTGACTGGCTCCTGCATGGAAGGACAGAAATCTTCTTGATGGCCTATCCACTTTTATGTGGTAGTACGCATCTTGAAGATCTATCGAGCACATCCAATCATCTTTTTCCAAAAGCGGGAGGATAGACTGTATTGTGACCATCCGGAATTTTGTACTCTTACAAACTTGTTCAATACACTGCGATCCAAAATTGGTCTCCAGTCCCCGGTTTTCTTTGGCACCAAAAATAGTCTTGAGTAGAATCCAGATCCTATCTGGTCTGGAGGGACTATTTGGATGACTCTTTTTGTTAGCAGCTTTGCTATCTCCAGTGCTGCTTCTTCCCTTTGACTGGGTGGAATGTCGGGTAAGTTTGTTGGGGGGGAGGGGGCAGGACAAAGATCGAAGGGGATATGGTAACCTCTAGTTATTATCATTTGTACCCATGAGTCAGTGATGACAGTTAGCCAGGCAGAAGGGTACAAGGAGAAACAACCCCCAACCACCTCCAGAGGAAAGGAGTTGGGACGCTCTTCAGGAGCGCTGATAGGATTGACCAGGAAAAGAGTCCCTGGAAACCTGGTTACGTGGACCTCCTCTGCCCTGAAAGGGGCTTCTTCCCTGTGAGTTTCACCCTCTGCCTCTACGGGAGAACTTGGCCTGTGTGTCACAGAAGGGACCCTGAGACTTTCTGTACCACATCTTCCCACTCTTCTGGTTTCTGGAGAAAGCACGTTGAGGGGAAGAATAATGGACACCTACGGCAGAAAGGGTCTTCGCATCCTGTTCACATCTGGCCAGTGTGCTTTTAACTTTGGGTCTAAACAATGAAGAGGCTTTGATGGGAGCAAAATTACATAAGCGCATCCAGGCGTGCCATCTCAAAACAACGCCTGAACTCACCGCTCTAGCTGCCCCTTCTGATGCATGAGATATCAGGCGCATGGAGGAGTTTGATATCGATTCAATGGTAGCCAGCTGAGAGGCCACTTTGTCACGGACCTCATCAGACACGGCACCAGTCAAAGTTTCAGAGAGCTCAGATACTAGGTCCCTTTGAAGCCTGGTGAACTGTGCCATATAATTCAAGGACCTGATTGCAAAGGTTGCTGATGCAAAGGTACACTTCCCTATCCTGTCCAGAGCCCGTGACTCTTTGTTGGGTGGAAGGACAATCTGTCTTTCTTCTTCCGCCAGGTCCTTTTTGGTTGCAGCCGCCACCACCACAGCATCTACAGGAATACCTTGGGACCAATGGGGATCAGTAGCAGGAGGGGACAAAATTTTATCTGGCCTCCGGGGAATGGCCTCAATGGTGTCAGGAGCCTTCCACGCATGCTGCATGATGAGCCGGGCCAGTTCGTCGGCAGGTGGAGTAACCCAAGATGTAGGGGGCCAGGTGCGAAAGGTCTGCAGGAACACAGACTCTACAGAGGTCAGGTTAGAGGACTGCCAGTCACCTCTCTGTTTAAGGATTTCGAGGATATCATCAAAGGATACCTCAGAGGGTGAGTGAGGGGATCCTTCCCCATCATCAAAGTCTGTGTCTTCAGTAAGGGACTCCTCTGTGGAGTCCATGTGCTTCCTCTTGCACGAGCTTTTACGATGACCCTCCTCAGAGGGAGAAGCTGGGGAAGACAACGCAAAAGGGGTTTCCTGTGGGAGTACATCCTGAGGCCCTTGCGCCCGGTGTCCGCTAGGAGCAACTTGTGTACATAGTTGTCCAGAGGAGGGCAGGGAGATTGACAGCACAGTATCGCCAGCAGACGCCAAAGCCTTCTCCATTAGTTGGAAGGCCAGTCCACCTGAAGAGGGGTGAGTGTCCTGGACAAGGGTCACCCCTCCCCTAAGTGGCTCAGCCTGCCGACTCGGGAGTCCCTGGATGGCTGTGAAACACCAAATTACGTATGCCACAGCTGACATCCTGGGTCGTAGCAAAACTCTCCTGCCACAAAGGCAACTGCAGTTCCTTACTGAGGTCCATAAAGGGAACCGTAGAGGGGGAAGACTGTGCTATATCAAGGGGCTTCAAAGGCAATAAAGAAGGAGAATAAGTAGGAGTCTTTGGCAAAGGGTGATCACCTCCCAAGGAAGGATAGGTCCTGGGGGGCGAGATACCTCTCTGGCCAAAAGCACTTGATCCACAAGACGCAACACGTCATGTTCAGAGAGGCTTCTAGTGGATTTCACGGACACAGCTGAGGGGGAGTCAGGTCTATCCACAGATGGGACAAGCTCGGTGCCCACATCAGTAGTCTGCACTGAAAACAATGGTGCCGTAACAGACTGTACTACAGGTGTCTGCACCGAGGAAATCATCGGTGCCTAAGTCATGGTCTGCACCGACAGTAACGTCGGTGCCGAAGTGGTTGTCGGTGCCGAGGCTGGGACCGAGAAAAACGGTGTCAGTAACTGAGTTGTTGGTTCTGGGTAAGGTATCAGAGCTGATGTGGTTACAGTTTGCGCCGACAGGATAGCTGGTGCTGGTAGAGAGGTCTGAACCGAGGAGCCCCTCGGTACCGATATGGTAAAGGGCACGCTAGTCGGTGCCAAAGTCACAGATGGTGCCGATGGCCTCGGTGCCGAGGGTCTAGGCACCGAAAGCGCTGGAGCCGAAAGAGTCAGATCTGAAGTAGAAAGCTTAGCCTTCTCGGGTCTCGGCTGATGGGAGTCCCCAGCTGGGGACAACGGAAGAGATTTGGCCTTTGAAAGATCATCAGTCTTTTTCTTATGGGATCTAGGAGGAGTTGAAGCCTCCGACCCAGAAATAGCCTCTGAAAAAGGAGATTTGAGTAGTCCCTTCAGTAACAATTTATTTTTCCTCTCAATCAACGTCCTGTTAGAGAAGTTCTTACAAATTCCACAGGGCAGATCAACTGATAAATGAGGGACACCCAAACAATAGACACACAGGGAATGTGCATCTGAAGTAAGTAATTTATGTCCACAATCTGAACATCTTTTAAATCCTGGACTACCTTTTTTATCCATGACAGAAAGAATGAAAACAGAAAGAATACCAGCAATGGTACAAGAAATACCCAAAGGTAATGAAGAAAAAGGGGTCTACCAACGACAGTATAGAAGAAAATACCTTGCGGTAAAAAGACTGAAAGTTTTTGGGAAGATATAGTCACTAAATGTGATAAGGTAAGAGAAAACAATTTAGAAACTTTTCTGAGAGAAAAAGTTATTCTAGACACGAATGACAACAAATATTGTACTTGGCTCAAGAGAAGTAGCTTGACACGACCGAATGGCGACGTGGCAAACGAAATCTGAGTTAACAGGGAGAGGGGAATTCTGTGTAAGAGTTTTAGCTCGAGAGTTTGTAGCTGACATGAGCTTGGAAGATGGCCAGCTCGGTTCCGAGGTCGGAACCGATACCCATACGCAAGGAATGAACGAGGATTAACAATATCAGATTCCTTTTTCACCATTCCTCTGCACAATGGCGGCAATTCTACTGACTCTTCTAACTACCGACCCATAGCTATCCTATCCCCCCTCTCAAAGATTCTTGAAAAATGTGTCCACTCTCAACTACCTGCTCCAACATAATCTCCTCTCCCCCACCAAACACGGTTTTCGACCCCACCACAGCACAACTACTGCCCTACTATCCTTTACCCATACCATTGTAGAGGCCCTGGACAAAAATAAACTCCTGTCCTGCCTCTTCCTCGACCTCTCCAAAGACTTTGATACAGTCTCACATCCCCTACTGCTATCTAATACAGTCTCACATCCCCTACTGCTATCTAAACTTGCTAATCTTAACCTATCTACCTCCTCCCTCGCCTGGCTCTCTAGATACTTAACTTGTAGGAAACAATCAGTAAGATGGCTCTCTTCCACTTCTCCTTTCATACCTGTCCCAACAGGAGTTCCCCAGGGCTCAATCTTGGGACCCCTCCTCTTTAACATCTTTACCAATGACCTCCACACATCTTGCAAACAATCATCCCTCATCCAATATGCTGACGATTCTACCCTCATCTGCATCTCTGATAGCATCTCTGAACTTCATACACGTACCCAACACACTTTCTTCTCTACTGAACAGTGGCTAGCCAATAACCTACTGATCCTCAATCCCAAAAAGACCAAACTGTTACTATTTCTTCCCCACTCTCTCTCTCTCTCACCACAAATCCACCTTTACTATCACTACTATCAAACCTGAAACTCAAACTAAACTTCTAGGGGTCATCATCGATGAAGAACTGAAATTCAATACACACTTATTACACAGTATAAAAAGACTCACCAGAAACTAGGTCTTCTATATCGAAACAAAATATATCTAACACCCAATGCTAGACTGTCCCTTGCCCAAGCTTTTCTCCTTTCCTCCCTTCTTTATGCTGCCCCTATATTTACCCATATCCAAACTACTACCTTAAACAAACTTCAACAAACATACCATAAGATAGCTAGATTTGTCACAAACTCTCCATATAATGCACACCACTGCTTATCCCTTACCTCCCTACACTGGCTCGAATCCCCCCACTTATTGCAACTATCTCAACTTCAAATGCTACACTCCCTTCTCTACAAACCTTCATCCTGCCCTGCTCTCTTCTCTCATCTCAATCTATTCTCCTCCTCGTACTCTTCGTACCTCTAACCAACTACTACTACAAACCTACCAACCCAAAAAAACGATCAGCAAATACCTCTACAAATCCTCCGTTGCCCAAGCCTGGAACAAACTTCCCAGGGACATCTGTTCCATCATTCACCCATCCCATTTCAAAGAAAAATTCAAGACTCACCTACTAAACTCTAAAATCTGTCCATGCCAAGCCCCAACCTGATAACTTTCCCCATCCCCTATGCCATTTACCCCCCTTTTTCAACTTACCTCATCCCCTATGCCATATACCCCCCTTTTTCAACTTAAATGTCCAAATCATGCCAGTCTTTTTTCTCCCCAAATCACCGATACCTACACTGACAAATCAAACCAGTAATGTAAATATGTAATTACACTGTTACCCTGTAATATGCTACAGGTACACTGCCTTTTAAATTTCTTCTTTTGTTTTGTTTAACTTCTCTATTGTTAAATCAATTTTTATCAAATTCAACACTGTATATATTTTCTTAAGTCATATCATCTGTTATTATAAACTGCATTTAAAAGACCTACTTAGTAATTGTATAATTTCTATTGTAAATTGCTGTGCTTCATGGAGCTTTTCTCCTCGGGTCTCCACTGAAAATGGGTCCCAAGCCTAGTTGGACTAACCCGGTTAACAAATGTCAATAAATAAATAAATAAGCTTCATCCTTTAGTCCTGGGTTTGATTCCCTCAACTTCCACTTGCAAAACTGGGTGACTCCAAGCAAGTCACTTAACCAGACAATGCTCCCCTGTTGCCCATGGAAAAAATACATATGTCCAGTGGGCTTGCATGGTTAACAAATAAAAAAATCTCACTGAAGTAGGGAAACATTTTAAAAAGTCAGAGTACTGTGCCATGCATAAGTAAAACAATAGAAAATCAGATCAAGTTAGGAAACCATGGCATGAAACATGAGGGCATACCAGTGGGCGATATTTGGAAAATCCATACTATAATGGGAAAAGAACATCTAGTTCAGGTTTAAGTGGATTCACACAGGGTAAAAGACAAAAATTTCAAGAAACAGAGAAACCAAAATATTTCCAACTGAGTAGGTAAAAGGAACTGCGACTTAGGCCGAACGCCAGTAAGAATTCTGCTACCCTTTTGCCAGTGTCATGACTTTTTTATCACACAAACTCTTGAAACCATAACTTTTTCTAAGCTGCAGAAACTCAGAATCCTAAAACAAGAAACATACTTCTCTCTCCTGCCTCACTAGTTAAGAATGAAACAAACTGTCTCTTTCCTATATCATACTTGTGCCAAACCCACAGCCCATAACCAACAGAATCTGGTGATAATACTCTCAGACCCCTAGAATACAAACTTTAGAATTAGTTCTGATGAGTACTTATAAAAAATGTTTCTAAATGCCAAATTAATACTGAACTAGAAGCAACTTAAGCACATGTTGGCCTCAAAGGTTTAACAGTACATTTATGACAATAGAGCTGCTATGCCTATTACAATGTTAGCTTATGAGTAGTCTAGTGAACCAACCATGGCAGAAGCATATCAATGATCTGAAGGGAAGGAACCTGAGTAAAGAGCAATCATTCTTCTTAGGGTTTTGAAGCAATGCCCAACTGCACAATCTTCACTATAACTATACAACAGCACATGTTGAAGTCAAAGACCACTGAAATGTGAGGCTTTTCAAATTAAAGCCGATACAAATGCCCCACTGTGTATGCAACCAAAGTCTACAAAGTTCAGGGCATAAGGAACATAATCAAGACTGAACTTCACTGGGACATCTGTCTGTCTTTTGTCAGTTTTGCTCCACATTTTCCAGTTCCAGCTCTTGAAACTGGTACCTTATCTAAGCTGTGGAAGCTCAGAAACTCAGAACCCTGAAACGATGAATTTACCTGTGTGCGCCCTGTCTTTTAACAGTTAAGATCGCTGGGATTCCAAAATGGTGGTCGTCTGAAATCACCCTCTCCTTATAGCTCACTTTCCAGCTATTAGGTTATATACTAAACTCATTGAATTCTCGATCATAAACCATATTTATTTAAATCTAAACTCTGAAAAAAGAAACTGAAAACTGTAATTTACATCTTCTCAGGGGATTACTACTATAATTCAGCACAAGTAATCTACAGTAAGGGAAAAGCGATTCTACACGTGGATCTTAGAGGCCTGCAGCTTTCAGCACCACAGCAACTGACAGTACCCTCCAGAAAACCTAGTAAAGTATGCCGAAGGAAATTGAAAATATGGACACTCAAACCACTAAAGCAAAATTTTCTGCTATCTCAAACTCACCGGAAAAGGAAGCAAAAAGACCTAGATCTGCTAAATGCACTCAAGAACAAATAAAAATCCCAATGAAACAGAAAGGTGAAGGAACACTACAGACTGCCGAGCTGAAAAGCGCCCTTCTCCCACTGCACTCAGCGATCCAAGAACTGTCGGAAAAAATTACTTCCTTTGGTTCTACAATAAATAAAATAGCAGATCGATTGGACCTAGTTGAAGATAAATCTAAATCAAACGAAATAGAAATTGAACATTTAAAAGCAGAAATTCAACACAGAGACAAAACATTGTCTGACATCCAAACTAAGTTGATTGACCTGGAGGCTAGAAGTAGACGAAATAACTTGATAATCAGAGGTTTATCCGAAAAATACAAATCATATCAACTAATCGAAACCATCACTCAAATTTTTAATAATCTTCTACAAGTGAATAACTCTCCAACTAAATATACCATCGAAAGAGCGCACAGAGCTGTACGGAAGCAACAGGCATCTGCACCCCCGAGGCCTATTTACGTAAAAATGCTCAACTTTCAAGATGCGCAAAACATTCTTATAGCTTACAAAAAATCAATTAATTTCACTTGGAACAACCAGAAGATCAATATTTCACAAGATCTACCCAGTGAAATTAGAGAAAAACGGCGCAAACTCTCCCCGTACTGCACTGATCTTATTACCCGAAAAATAAAATTCCAAATGAAGTTCCCACACTCACTATGTTTTACCTGTAAAGAAGCGAAACTTAATATGTCAACACCTAAAGAAGCGGACATAATTTTTGTGAAATGCTTTGGCTCAACGCCCTCCACTCACTAATCTCTCTAGAGACTTGTGCCTGAAAGTATATGACGCCATGTTACTCTCCATGCCACTTCTGGTGCCAGTTTTCTTTTTTATTCAACTGGAAAATAAATTAAGTTCCTGAACTGGTCTGAAAGTTATGCTGATGGGACCATTTATACTGCTCTTAGTGCCCTGGGGATCCGTAAGCCATAAACACAGAGGTAAATTCTGAAGGTTGCTCACCTAAAACTGGAACTACAACAAATACACTTCCACCACTTCTACGGAGGAGCCCCAATACCCACAACATCGGAGATGCACGATGACTCAACTTCGCAGCGTTTAAGAACAATGGAACTCATCAAAATGACTTGTTTAATAGGTGCGAGAGGTATTTATTATCTAGATAAGCTCTAACTTGCTATTATGACTTGATCAGACCAGGACTTGTGCTCTGCTTGCGAACATGAACCAAGAATGCTACCCGTACATTTTAAAGAGAGCTAAAGGTTCATGATGAATGTACTGTACTCACTCTTATACGTCAACTGGCACTTAATAAATATTAATTTGCATCTTTGTGCCTTGGTAATGGATACGCGATGTATATCTGCTTTGATTGCTGCTCTGGACGTAATAACTACATGAGCTCATTCTTCTCTTTTTAAGAATTTGATCTTCCTGATGCTTCCATCTTAGTTGTACTTACTTATTATCTTACTTAAGATAGTAGTAGGATATTCTATTTTTAATACCTGCTCTACAAAATTAGGTCTAAACTAGGGATAGTGTAATTGCTCAAATAAAAATAGCACCGCACCATGTCTAAGAAAACAGGAAGTCATATTACGAATAATAAAAAAGTGAATAAATTTATTGGTTTACCTAATGCAGCTGTTATACGGGTGGTAGGGATCCATTTGGAACCTTAACAGATAATCGCAAGATAAGCGGGTTCGTACTTTATATGTCAATACACCCTTACCTCTAAACTTATTTCTGGGGTAAGTACGATTAGCTGTAAAGAAATTATGACATATGCCTACTTGTCACATATGTGCCTGGATTTAGTCTAAATATACTGCATCTCAAAGAAAACGCCTCACTCAGGACCCTCCTGACCAGGATGTATAAAATCTAATACAGTTATAATCACAGTAGGGGCCAATGACGATTATTGGACTTTGCCATTAAGCATATACTACAACTTAGTGATTATGCGAGTGACTTTACTCCTCCCCTAACTAGAATGAGTCCCACTGAAACCAATATGTTGAAAAAAGAAAGGCAATGATTCTCATTGGGGAAATCTGGAATGGATTATTTCCATCACATATTATAATGCAATACCTAGTGTATATTGGTTCTGGAACCAACTCAAATCCAACAAACCAGAAGCTTAGGTGAAACAAGATTGCTATTACTGGTAAATCCTTTCTGTCAAGGTTGACAATGGTGCCAGTTAGGAGACTATACCTCACACCACAGCTTGAATACTGATCCAATGGTATAAAAATAAATATGTGACCCTGCAGTGCATCCCCTTAAACAATAACATAAATTTACCTCTAGGTTAAAATAAATATTATTTAGCCTGGAATACTGGCATTCTTTCTGCATCATTAACCATTATGATTGCTTCAACAACTGCCTTTAGGATTACATATTAATCTCACTTCTATGGTCACTGGAAATACCCTGGCTTGTAAATATATCATATGTATGTGATGTGTATACTAATTAAGGACATGATACACTGAAACACACCAGGTATTCACCTATATCACCTTAACTCCTAATCAACATACTCTTTGTCTACATGAAATATGAGTAGGTGCCTCTTTAGTAAATGAGGTTTTACTATTATATGTGCTTACTCTCTCCTACAGTTACGATTCTCCTTTATGAGTGTATAACAAAATTAAAAGAAAAGAGAGCGCAGGTACTAAACTGAAAATGAAGTATATACGCTCAACCCAAATCACTTTTACTTCACTGTTGAATTTCTAAAAGTATAAGTATGTCCCTAATTCTAACATTAGTCCACTCTGATCAAAATCATTCTTAGTGTTATTGTATATACAGTTCAAAGGAAGACATCTGAATCTTATGCTATTATGAATATATAGGTTATGATATAGAGTTATTCCATGTGTACAGTGTTAATGACTGCACCTTGTTATTCAAGTATATATCTGTGGAACTACTTCTAAACTCTAGGGAGGTTTCATAATAAAATTCCCTAGAAGAGTACACATAGAGTGTTTTAGAGTTAACTGAACCTCTTGTTCTATGGTAAATATTCTGCAATGAACCATTCCCTCTAAGTTAATCTTCAGGAGTGGGAAGCTATGTGGATAAGATAAGAAGGGTATCTGATGACTTGTGGGGGAATCATTTTGATGGTGTATATTAATTGTAAATATTAGAATAGTATCAGAATAGTAGAATGTAAAATGGGAGATGAACAGTTCGGATTCAGATCAGAATGCAGCACAATTGACCCAATGTTTGCATTGAGACAGATACTTGAGAAGAAACTAGAGAATTGGAGAGAGTCAAACTGGGCTTTCCTAGACTTGGAGAAAGCATATGACAAGGTCCCAAGAAAGCTGATCTGGGCAGTACTGCGGTGGTTTGAAGTCCCAGAAACATTGGTAGAATTAGTACAGGCTATGTACAAGGACCCAGTGACTCAAGTACGAACAGTGTTTGGCCTCACTGAGGGGTTCCCAGTGGGAGTGGGTGTACACCAGGGTTCAGCTCTGAGCCCACTGCTGTTCATACTGGTAATGGACTACATCAGCAAACAGGTTTGAGGGGTCAGAGCAACAAAGTTGCTGTATGCAGATGATGTGGCAGTACAGGCAGACTCTGATCTAGAACTTCAGCAAAGGATAGGAGAATGGAATGCAAATCTGAAGGCACATGGGATGAAACTAAGCACAGATAAGACAGTGGTAATGGCAGCAGATTGGGGAAATCAGAAGAAGCTGAGAATAGAGATAGATGGGAAGATCGTGGAACAGGTAAACAGCTTCAAGTATCTGGGAGGGGTGGTTGAGGAGAAGGGTAGTCTGAATGAAGAGGTCAAAGCTAGAATCAGAGGGGCTGCAGCCAACTGGCATAGAGTATCAGGTGTAGTATATGACAGAAGAATGCCAAAGAAGCTGAAAAGTAAGGTGTACAAGACAGTGGTGCGACCAGTACTACTGTATGGTACAGAAACCTGGGCAGTAAAGGCAGAACAGTTGAAGAAGCTAGAAGCGATGGAAATGAAGTGCCTGAGAAAGGTGGTAGGATGCACACTGCGGGACAGGCGAAGAAATGAGGACATAAGAGCAGAAGCCAAAGTAGCTCCAATTACAGAAAAGATCAAAGAAAACAGATTACGATGGTATGGGCACATGTGTAAAAAAGCAGAAGACAATCTGGTGAGGGAGATTTGGGACAGACAGGAAGAAGGTAAGAGGAAGCGAGGGCGTCCAGCAAAGAGGTGGATGGATTGTGTGAAAGAAGATCTGCGACAGTCAGGCATGAGTGTTGAAGAAGGCAGGAGAGTGGCACTGAATCGAGACAGTTGGCGACAGTTAATACAATACCCTGACCCCATGTAAATGGGAAAAAGGGGATGATGATGATTAATTGTAAATATTGTTGGTACTTTTTTACATTTCATTACATCACCTTTTTAGTAAAACTGTATTTTGATATTGTACATAGTTTTCTCCCTCTCTCAATTGTAGGAAATATGTGGTTAGGCACGGGGTTAGGATTGAGAGAGGTTTGTGCCATTACTTTATGTACTTCTATTTACTACAAATTCACTAATAATCTTCACCTTTTACCTATAATGCACCCCAAATACCTTCATATTGACAGTCTGTTTCTGTTAAATTATGGTTAATCGTTGGAATATTACGTCCTGGAATGTTAGGGGGCTTCAAATAAAAAATAAAAGGAATCTGGTCTTACATTTGCTTTATAAATCCCAGGTTGATCTGTGCTTTATACAGGAAACTCATATGAGAAATGATGAATGGGGGAAGGAGAATAGAAGAAAATGGGTAAAACAAATTATTACTTCGGGTAACTCTAATAACTCTAGAGGAGTCGCTATCATCATTAACAAGTCTTTTAAACCTACGATTATTGACCGAGGGATGGACCAAGAGGGTAGATGGTGCTACTTCACGTTTAACCGATGAATTAAACAAACCTGTCCTATTTCTTAATGTATATGGCCCATGTTCGGGTCAACAAGATTTTATTATGAAGGTTTACAACCTTCTTCTTAAATTCACAAATCATATGTTTATTATGGGGGGCGATTGGAATATGGTCAATGACCCCAATATAGACAGATCAGGTAAACAGACAACCCTGAACCTTCAGGATTCCCTAGTCTTAAGAGAATTGATCCTGGATTTTGATTTGATTGATCCTATCTCATTTGAATGCGACTCTGGGAATAATAATAGCTTTACTTACTTCTCAAAATGTCATCATTCTTGGTCACACATAGACTTCTTTTTAATGTCAAATACTCTAACTAATGAGCGAACCAAATTCCGAACTGATCCTAGATTCTTATCTGACCATTCAAAAATAATACTGGAGATAGATCTTACTACTAACCCATCCCCAACATACAAAAATTATAATTGGGCACTAAACAGTAATTTACTTAAAGAACAATCAATAAATGAGGAAATCACCTCTACTCTTAAAAAACTTTTCTCCCCCTCTCGAGATATGAACATTCCTTTTGATATCAGGTGGGCTGCATGTAAAGCTGTAATGAGGGGAATATTCATTAAGAAAGCTACATATCTTAAAAAACTCAACAAAGTTCGGGAAGATGAACTAAGATCAGAAATCAAGACTTTGGATGATAAGTTCCTAGAAAGGTTCTCCCCAGAGGTAGAAAAACAATTATTTACCAAACAAAAAGACCTGCTGGAACTCCAACAATCCAACTTTTCTCTTCTAGAACTCAGATATATCACTAAATATTCTGAATCCTTACAAACGCCATCCAAGGCTCTTGCTAGACTGATAAGCTGTTCGCTCAGAACCCCTAGAATTACACTGATAAAACATTGTAATGCTCTTTATAAATCAAACGCACAAATCATTCAACTATTCCATCAAATTTACAGCGATATGTATGCATCCAACAACACATTACCCTCTCAGAATGAGATGAGGAAATTTTTATCCAACCTCTCTTTCCCAAAATTATCCAATTCACAGGAAATTGTCCTCACAGCCCCAATTAAGACTTCAGAGATCCACGAAGCTATTGATAATCTTAAACTAGGGAAAGCTCCTGGCCCTGACGGGTTTACCTCCGAGTTTTATAAATCCTTCAAAACTAAATTGGCTCCCATTCTGCTCCAACTTTATGAGCATATTACACTAAGTGGAATCTCTGACAAATATATTAATCACTCCAAAACTATCTTAATTCCTAAAAACACCCTAGATACCTCTAATTTAAATAACTGTAGACCAATCTCTATTATGAATGTAGATATAAAAATTATTACAGCTATCCTGGCCAATAGACTTAAAAAGATGATGCACACCCTAATTTCTTCAGAACAGTCAGGATTCACTCCCAACAGACATACCTGGGATAATTCCCTAACTTTAGAGTCTATGATAAACATTACTAAAAGGGAAAGAAATCCTATTTATGCATATGCATGGGTGATAGACGCTAGTAAAGCCTTTGATAGGGTTAATTGGGACTTTCTGTTCTTGGTATTATCTTCTTTTAATATCCCCTCTGAGTTCATCAGTACTATTAAAATATTCTATCACAGTTCATACACGAGATTATACATTAATGGACAATACTCACAACTGATAAAAATTGCAAATGGCACCAGACAGGGATGTCCTCTTTCGCCTCTGTTATTTAACCTATACCTTGAACCTTTTTTTTTTTTGCTTTTAACTCAGCAAACACACCATTCAATCCCTAAACTCTTTAACACCAAGGTTAGCCTAACTGCCTTTGCGGATGACTTGAACCTTTACTTTGAACACCCATTGACTGACATGGGAAAACTAGAAAGATCCTTGAATACCTTTGCCGATATAGCGGGGTATCAAATAAATAAAAATAAATCCTTTATTTTCCCGATTAACCCCCTTTCACATAAAAATTATCTATTCCCAGATGTGTCCTCTCATGTAGAGTACTCCCTTAAATATTTAGGATTTCACTATGACCACACCTCTACGTCTATTCTACAATCTAATATATCCAAAATATGTCTCTCCATTTCCCAGGATATCTCAAGATGGCAAAAACTGAATCTCCCTATACTTGCTAAAACCTCTATCATCAAAATGAATGTTTTCCCAAACTTCTCTACCTACTAAACTCCTCGCTCTCTTCCTCCCCAATCTCGCTCTTTGACAAAATTCATAAAGCTTTCGCAATATTTATATGGCATCCTAAATCGGTTAGAATTTCATATCAAAGGCTCACTTTACCGAAAAGGTTGGGGGACTAGAGATGCCCAACCTACTTCTATATTATAAAATCATTCAAGCAAACAGAATTTACACAATTGCAAACTATCAACCAAACTCTACTAATTGTTCTCCACTATGGGTTAAATTATGGTATAACTATACCCTAGTCAATAATCTCAACCCTAAAGCATTACCCTTTGTAAATAAATACAACCTTAAAAAATTAAAACTACACCCCACCCTTAAGGGATTAATAAAAACTTTCCAAGATTTATTCCAAAACATCAAACTAGAAAATGCCCTCCTCCTGTTTCAGCCTTTCCATCTTAATCCTAACATAACTTTGAACAATAAAATTATCAAACTAAATGATCTCCCATTAATTAAAGACTTTTGCTTATATGATATACATAAATATAACCTCTTATCCTTAACAGATCTACGAATGGCTTTGGGTTTATCCAAAAAATATGTCACTATTTTGAGACAACTTAGAGAATTTACCCTATCCATAATTCACAACTTCCCGAGTACAGAAGAGGAACAGAAGCAGCAGGCAGACTCTCTACTCCAAAACTTAACCTACAAGAAAAACATGATCTCAACAGCCTACAGATCTTTCTCCAACTTTTCCAATCAAGGTAAAATCGTATTTGCGGAATACTGGGACCGTCAGGGTATCAACCTCATGATGAATCAGAAACATCAGGCCATTAAACACACTCTTATGTTCTCGCCATATAAAAAGCTTCTCTACACACAATTCATGATCGTAAACAACTTATACCTCACCCCAGTTCACTTAAACAAATTTGATCCTAATCATTCCACTATATGCTCCTGCTACTCGTACCCACTTGCAGACATTATACATATACTCTGGTTTTGCAAATACGCACACAACATCTGGTGTTCACTTAAAGTCTGCTTAGAGAAAATGGGATACCATAAATCTACACTTTCCTGGGAAATGGCGCTACTGCATATTACAAATATCCACATGCCCAAAATCAAACTACATGTCCTAATCATTATCTGTCTTCTGATTAAATTTTATATCACTAAACACTGGCTGGATCGTACTAAACTTAGGTGAAAAGATTTTAAGGTGCTAGCTACCCAGTACATTAGATCCCATAAGCTGTTAGTATACCCGCTTGCGAGGATTAGTTATTATCAGAAACTATGGGACTTTATCTTTCTACTCTTAGCAAATGATTAGCAATCTCTCTATACCAAATACCTTCTTCATTCCCCTAAATCCCTTCAATAGGAATATATGAAGACTTCAAGGCGAATTGTAGTATATCTAGTTTGTTGACATGTTTATAACCTACGTTGATATAAGACTCCTAAAATACAAATGTTCACTCTCATGAACACAGACACAAAAAAAGTAAGAATGATAAGACTACTGAAACACTGAAAGGTTAACCATACATTTATGAAAACAGAGGTCCTGTGTGAGTTACAGTGGTAGCCTGTATGTGGAGGTTCAGTGAAAATGATTACGACAATGGAATGTTTTGAAGTGTTGCAACTCAAATTATGAACGTTTTTCATTTTTTTTCATGCACATCCAAAATATCCAATTAAGGTTTTTTTTGCTTATACTTAAACAATGCAACAACATATGTAATTAACTAAATTAGTGACCATTACCCCTTAGATCCTTTACATTTTCAAAATAAAATAGGCACACCTGCTCAAACACAAAAGTACCAGCCTCTGACCAGCCAGACTTACAAAGGAATGTTTAAACTTGGAATCCAACTGGATAACAGCTGTGTCATGTAGAAGGAAGTCTACAAAACTCAGCTTGTAAGAATCATAGTAAAGACTTAACTTCACTGAAACATCTGTCAGTCTTGCACCTTTTGTCATCAAAACCAGTGAAACCACAGCCCTGACTAGGGTGTGGAAACTCAGAAACCTGAAACAATAAATTAATCTCTTTCTAGGTTCGTAGGTACTTACTAGATTATTGATCTGAGTGGATTATTTAGAAGTCTAGCCATACATTCCCATGAATATTTTAGCCCTTGTACTTTAAATAATAATATCCAGAGATAAGCAGAATGTTTACATGTTGCCCATAATCATGATAGGTAATGGTGCTAAACCAGGGGTGAATGTGTGTTTACCCATTCATTCATCCAGATGATGTCTGAATAGTATAACAAGTATTTTGCTTTATGTGGAGAGGAAGATGATATTCTCTGTGATACTTATCTATCTAGCAGTGTACATTAACTTTTAGCAATCCTCATCAGCACAGCAGAGTCCCTGACATTGCAAATGAAACACTGCAGGCCCAGGGGAAATGTGGAAGCACTTACATTGTGAAGCATTTTCCCGCTGTACTACAGAACCAGACAACAGTCTCCATTTCCAGACAATCCAGAAAAAAGGAAAGATGGCAATTCTGCTGACTACCTGATCCATATGCTGCAATGATATTTTTGCAAAGTAATTGTGTGTAAGCTGACGTCTGAAGGAACCTACATAAAAAGTGCTGACTAATGCATCCATCTGCTTTTTTTCTGTCTTTTTCTGTAAAGGATTACTGAAAATAATGCTGTGGAGAATAACAGCAGCCAGAAGGAGTATTACATTCATAAAGCAGCAGAAAGTATTCTAAGAACTAAGCCAACAAAAGAACGGACAAAGGACATTTTGCCGACAAGAATGACTGCAATTAGAGGTATAAAGAATAAGTAAGAAGGGGCTGGAATTTACTGGGGAAAACTGGCAAAGGAACCAAGGTATTGGGAGCAAATATCTAGACAGGGAAAGGTAACAGAATGGAAAGAAGCCAATATGATGTTTGGGCTGCAGGCTAGAGATTGCCCTCCCTATCAAGGATTGATATCTGAGTATAGGCAAAGGGAAAGGGATAGGTGGATCCTAAGTGAAAGACCTACTCTGGTACACTTCAAAGCTTTACAGGACTCTGCCACAACCTGCTGTGAGGGAAAGGTTAATTTGCTTTTGTTTTCTTGTATTTTGTATTACTATATTGCCTTCTATTTTATATATTGTGATTTGTTTTCCTTTCACTTTGTTTTACTTGTGTCCTGCTTTTAATTACATATAAAAATAAGAAAGAGACCACAGCTGTGTCTCTTATGAGTTGCACAGAATTTTTTCCCATGTTCCTACCCTGGTGCTGTTGTATTCTTAAATTCAACTACCTTTCTAGTTGTCTGCCCCTTGTGTTAATTTGACCACATATCTCCTTCCCTCTCCACTTCCATTGGCTGTTGCAAGTAAGCAAAACATTATCATTTTGCGAAATCACTCCCCTTCAACTATTTAAATTTATTGGCCATCCCACTGTATTCCACAGAACCAGAATACAAAGTGCCCACCGCCTTTCAATCTTTCTTGCTCTTTTAAAATGAGTGGCTCTCCACTTAGACAGCTAAAGCTTAAGTTACCCCCTCTTTCATATTTAACTACTTAATGCACACTACAGTGCTTAGGATATTAATCCATTTTTCCATCTTAGCTTTAAAATCTGCAACATCTATTGAAAGACCACCAATTATTGGCCAGCCCACATTTGCCTCTCAGTAGTCATCTTGGGATTAGTGCTTCTGTTTTTTCCTGCTAAGAGAAGGAGCACATGGACATTTTTTTTCCTGTAGACTGCTGTTCACTGGATAGCCTAATAACTGCTTCATAGGTGACCGCTTGGAATTTGTACTTATATTCTGCTCCTGGTGTGTGTGTGAGAGAGTGAGAGAGAGAGAGAGAGACAGAGAAGGCTCAGAGTCCACTGATTCCTGACTGTTTCTGGTTGTACAGTGAGTGTTTGTGCTTGATGTTCCTGACTGGTCTGGTTGCTATTCAAAGCATCGACTAGGAAAAGGCTACAACAAGCCTACAGACCCTTGCATTACCTGGGACAAGACTGTGGATCACCAAACAGGCTTTGGCCTGCTTCTCATCTTGAGATGGGTGCTAATGTTTTGCTTATGTTGAGAGTAGAAGCAAAAAAGCACTGTATCCTAGCAGAGTGAAGATGTGGTAAGACCAACACTGATAGTAGCCTGGCAGAAGCCATGCACCCATCTCCCTTCTTTTCATCACTTAACGAGCTAATTAATTTTTTTAGTAAGTAATGATTGATTTGTTTCTAACTTCAGAATATCTGCCTAAATACTTCATCCTTACATTTTCAGGGTCTACCTATTAGTTTCCCCTCAAGTGTTTGGCTGTGCCCTGTATAGACACAGACACCTTGAGTGACATGGTTCCTGTAAAAGCACTACTGAAATTTCAGTGATACCTAGTTGCACACAGGACAACTAGTTTGCAGTGACAAGCACATTCCCCAGAGTTGCAAAATGGATGCTCCTGGCATTGCTTCATATTCTCACTCCAACTGTCTAATCAATAAAATAAGGTCTGTTGCCATGGATATGAACTTTCCCACTATCTCCGTTACCAGCTTGGTGGATATGGGCATCCTGAGGCAACGTATAAATTTCCTCCTGTTTACTGACAATCAGTTAATTTTCAAACAAACTGATATGGTATGTGAGAGATGTATTTACACAATGTCACTGGAGGCACAGCTCTCACATAAAAGTACTCCTAATGTGAATAAGGTTGTCAGTAGTACACACACTGCCCACATTACACACAATTCAAAGCAGAAATATAGACCCCACATACACTGAGGCACTTAAATGTAACCTTCCTAAACCCCAAAAACCTCCTAAAGAAAGTACACAAAATAAATACTCTCAGTAGCCCTGAATGCACTCTTTCAAAACAAAGAATAGTTGTGTAAAATCTTATTAAAACCATAGATGTCCTTCTCTTTCTATGTTGCAGCATACTTTACATATGGGTTGTATTCCACCCTACGACCTGATGTCTGGCCAGTACACAAAAGCTTCAAGCTACTGCCACAGTATGTAGGACGTCACATGTCTGCTTTGACAACATGAGTAATAAAAGGACATCTGCACATACCATACTCAGAACTAGAATGCCCCATGAAGAACATGAGTCCTAAGGAAAACAATAAGTCATCCAGGGAAGAGACAAGATGCAGGGCGAAGGCGAGAGGGATAGAATACTGCAACAGAGAAGAGAAGGACATCTATGGTTATGATAAGTTTTACACAAGTATTCTACATCCTTCTATTCAATGTTGCAGTATTCTTTACATATGGGAGCGTGCCATAGCTTAAATGGAACCTTAGGGAGATGGAAGGAATAGAAGAAAGCTGCAAAGAAGTACTCTCCAAAAACCCATAGAGAATAGCCCTTGCAAACTCTGTTCTGGACCTAGAGATAGAGTCCAACTTGTAATGTTTAGTGAAAGTGTGCAGAAGACTAAATAGCAGCCTCCAAAATGGAGTTAGTACCCAGACCCTTAAAGAAAGCCCCTGAGGAAGCCACAGATCTAGTTGAATGGGCTTTGACAGAAGTAGCCAAAGACTTACCATTGTAATCACAGCGAAAGGCAATAGCTTTAGAAATCCAAGAAGAAATAGTCTGTTTAGAAACAGATAAACCCAGAGCCCATGGGATGAAAGGACACAAAAAGCTGATCTGACTTCCTAATAGCTTTAGTCTTGTCAAAGTAAAAAAAAAATAAGTTGCCTGTGTACATCTAACATATGCAAAATTCTTTCTCTGGAGGACTGAAGGAGAAGGGAAGAAGGTAGGCAGTTGGATATATTGATTAAGAGACAAGTCATTCATTACCTTAGGCATAAAAGAAGGATTAGTTTGCATGGAAACTCTGTCCTTGTGGAAAACCAAAAAAGGTGGAGATGTCATCAAGGCCTGTAACTCAGAGACCCTCCAAGGTGAGGTCAAGGCAACCAGGAGGACAGTTTCCAGGTGTAAAACTTCAGCAAATCAAGGCTCAAAGGGAAGCAAAGTCAGCTTTTCCATGACATAATTAAGGTCCCATGGAAAAACTTTTAATATTTAATAAAAAGCTTGATTTCCAATCTGGAAGCTAAAGAAGGTGACAATGGCAGAGATGCTGTAGTCTAACATATTACAAACAAAAGTGCTCAACTATTTTAAATTTCGTTTAATAAAGTCGTTTTGGTTTCAACAATTACTTTTGGTGCAGCTTGCCAGTTTTGAGGTGACAATGACAGGCAAGCAGAAAGAGCAGAACAGCGGACTTTCACAGAATATGATAACCCACGTTTTAGAAGCTCACACAGGTAGGAAAATGTCCACAGTAAATGGATCTAGATTTCTTTTAAGACACCAGATAGAAATCCATCTCCATTTGGAAATATAAGACTTTCTTATATTGGCTTTCCTGGCCTCCTGAAAAATCCCAAGCACATCCTGAGAATAAAGGTACCTGAAAGGGATCAGAAGCTGATCACCCACAGGGTCAGTTGTAATGTTGACATATGTGAATGAAGTAAGGATCCCTTGTCCTGTGTGAGTAGATCCATCTGGTGAGGCAACATGTGGTGATGGCCTTTGGCTAACTGCAAAAGAAGAGGGAACCAAAGCTGCCTTGGCCAAAAGAGAGTCACCAACAAGATTTTCAATTTGTCCTGCTGAATCTTCAGCATGACTTTCTGTATGATAGGGAAGGGGGTGAATGCATAAAGAACCATTCCCTTCCAAGAGAAAGAAAGGGCATCCACCTTCCAAGTCAGAAGGTGCGGGATCCTATCACAAAAAAAAAGGAAGTTGTCTGTTCTGAGAGGAGGCAAACAGATCCACATGTGAAGTACCCCACTGATGAATCAGGTCCAAGAACACATCTCTGTGAAGCATCCATTCGTGGGATTGTATCATGGTCATGCTTAATGCATCTGCCACAACATTTTGAGCAGATGGAAGGTAAACAGCATGAAGAGTGACCTTGCACTGAATGGCTAGGACCCATATCTCAGTGCCAGCCTGTACAGAAGGTAAGATCTGGTATCCCCCCCCCCCCGTTTATGTACCATAGGACAGTAGTGTTGTCTGTAAGGATTTTCAGAGGACCTGATTGAAAAAGAGGGTGGGAAAATTGTAAAGCTACAAGCAGAGCCCTCATTTCCCTGATATTGATGTGTTCTCTCTTCTGAGATGGGGACCACAGACCCTGAACTTTCCTAGAAGCAAAGGTCCCCCCCCCCCCCAAGCCCATGTCTAACGCATCTGTGAAGAGTTGTTGAGAGGGCTGGGGCAGAAGCAGAGGAAGACATGAATTCAAAGAAAACTGCTGAAAACACCAAAGGAGTTCTGATTTCAGACATAGAATAAGTGGAATCATGGCATCCAGTGGATGAGCATGCTGGGACCAAGTACTCTTTAGAAACACTGAAATTTCCTCATGTAGAGTTTTGCAAAAGGCAGTATAAGAATTGTGGAAGCCATGAATCCTAGAAGTCTCAGAAACTCTCTGGCTGAGATGGCTGGAAAAGTCAGTAGGATCTGTAAGAAGTGAATGAGAAACAGAGCCTTGTCTGTTTTTAGAAAGACCATCAACTGGTATGTCCTGAACCTGCACCCCAAGAAAATGTGATCCTGATATGGAGTCAAACTGGATTTTTTTTAAATTGATGGTGAAGCCTAGGTTTTCAAGGAGATGAATGGCCTTCTCTAGATTTAGAGATAAAAGATTGGAGTTGTTTGCTAGGAAAAGAAGGTTATCCAAGTAGGGATAAACCTGAGTACCCTGGACCCTCAGGAAGGCAGTGACAGGAAACAGACACTTTGTGAACACCCTTAGGGCAGTGGAAAGACCAAAAGGCAAGGCAGAAAATTGAAAGTGCAAAGAATCCACCAAGAGACGTAAAACTTTCTTGTATAGAGGTTGGATAGGGATATGCAAATAGGCATCTTTGAGATCCAGAGAAGCCATGAAGACCTGAGGTGAAATGAGAGGAAAACGTGTCTAGAGGGACAGCATTCAGAAAGAAGGAACCTGCAGGAAACTGTTTAAGTGGGAAAGATCTAGAACTGGTCTCCAAGGACCATCTTTTCTTGGGACAGGAAACATTAAGTAAAAAAAAACTTGCCTCTCTGATCCCAAGGAACAGGCTGTATGGTGTCCTGAGACTGACTGGAGGGGAGCTGCTGTGGAATACCCATTAAAGGAAGGAGATTCTTCCAAGTCATGAAGTAACCTTTTTTGGATAATGAACAAAATGCAGGCGTCCTGAGTGATCCTTGTCCAGGCTGGAAAAGAAAGAAAAAGGTGAAGAGAAAGAGGGGCATGACTTGGAAGAAAACCTTGGTAGTCACAGAGAACTGGGTCTGGCCTTAAGGGACTGCTGAGAAGATGGAATTGAAGAAGATGATTGTGACTAAGGAGGACTTCTACAAGACATCTTAGACCTAGAAGCAGAAGAAGCTGAATGTGCTTGTTTCCTAACAAAAGATGTTTTGACAGGAAAGTGTCTATGAAATTTAGGGCCAGTGAAACAAAGAAGTGTTTATTCTTGGAGTTCCATTCCTTTCTTTTGCAGAGCCTTAAATAACTCTGCAGCAACTGATCCAAAAAGAGCAGTCTTGCCCAAAGGAGGATCTTGTAACTTGGCCTTAATGTTGTCAAGTAATGACTGAAGTCCCAACCATGAATGGCGCCTAAGCACAGAGGCAGAAGCAGCAGCTCTAGGTGATGCCTCAACAGCCTCATAGCTGCACTTAACTGAATGCCTAGCAACCTGAGAGGAAGCAGCCAAAAGAGACATAAAAAGAAGTTATGTACTCACCATAACTTTCCATCTGAGTAGTTCTACTTCATTTGTCTTCAACCTGTGGGAAACTGGATCTGTATCGGATCCGAGCCGGCAATCTAACTAGCATCTGCTCTGAGCTCTGAGCTCCTCCCCTTACCCATAATACACCTCCACTACCTTCCAACCCCCAGATTGAGTTTGCTGACCCTTATACTGATAACCCGACCTGAAAAATACTTTATGACCTACAACTGCAGCCCGCAGGCTGTTCACATGACAAGGTCAGGGGGAAGGAGGGAGGGACGGTTGAAGACAAATGAAGTAGAACTACTCAGATGGAACGTTATGGTGAGTACATAACTTCTTTATCTGAAATAGTTTACTTCATTTGGTCTACAACCTGTGGGACAGAGTCCCCAGCTACTAAACTCCTGGGTGGCCCTCATGGAAGGATATTCCAGAGCAATGCGGAACCAAAGGATGCTCTCCTTCTAGAAGTCAAATCCAATTTGTAGTGAGCAATAAAGGTATGAGATAAGGACCATGTAGTTGCAGAAGAAATATCATCCAATGAAACTCTAGCCCAAAAGGCCGCAGAAGTAGCCATGGACCTAGTGGAATGAGCTTTCACCTGACCCGCAGACATGCCTTTGTCCTTATAAGACCTGAAGGATGCATGAGGAAATCCACCTAGCAATAGTGACCTTGGAGATAGGCTTACCCAAACAGTTGATCGGATTTACAGAAGTTTTTGGTCCTGTGTAAATAAAATTGTAACTGTCTATGAACATCCAACAAGTGGAGTTTGTATTCCATTTTGTCAGCAAAATTAGAAAAGAAAACAGGTAAATTGATGGTTTGATTGATATTAACTTGTGATGCCACCTTAGGAAGAAAGGATGGATTGGTCCGAAGGGAAACCCTATCTTTATTGAAAATCATATACGGAACTTTGATGGACAAGGCTTGCAATTCTGAAACCCTCTTAGCAGAAGTGATAGCCACCAGGAATGCTGTTTTCCAAGATAAGAATTTTAGATCTGTGGCTGCAGCAGGTTCAAAAGGCCGAGCGATCAAAGCTTGAAGAACCATAGTAAGGTCCCATGGGGGAACAGGAACCTTAACCGGGGGGGGGTGTAACAGAAAAGCCCCTTTGATAAAGGCTTTACACAGTCTGGAGGAGGCCAGTGAGGCCGAATTCTCACCCACATGAAAATGAGAAATGGCAGCCAACTGAACTCTGATAGTAGACGAACTAGCTCCCTGCTGAAAAATATTGGCTAGGAAATCAAGAATGGCAGAAATAGGAGCCATGAAGGGGTCTAAACTCCTTTGAGAAGCCCAAAAGGAAAAAGTTTCCATTTGCTGCGGTAAACCTTCCAGGTTAAAGACTTAGGAGCAGCCACCAGAATAGATCTAACTGAAGAGGATAATCCAGGAGCCTAGCGATCATGGGAACTGGAGCAGCCAAGCTGTGAGCTTCAAACTGTCCAGGTTCGGATGAGGAACCCCCGATGGGTGTGAAATCCGATCCTGAATGGGATCCAAGATCCAGGGTGGAGCCAGAAGGTGAGACCAAAGGAAGGGAAACCATACCTGGTGAGGCCAAAACGGGGCAATGAGGATCACTTTGCTCCCCAGTCGACGAGCTTTCTGTAGGAACCTTGGTATAAGAGGTACTGGAGGGTAAGCATACAGAAGACCGGGAGGCCAAGCATGAACTGGAGCATCTCTGCGGGACTCCCCTGGCAGGGGGTTCAGAGGGAAAAACTCGCTGCGCTTTGCATTGGAAGGAGATGCGAAGAGATCGCAGCAAGGCTGGCCTCACTCCAGGAAGATCTGATCCGCTACCGAAAGATTCAGAAACCACTTGTAAGGCATCAGACTAGTCTGACTTAACCTGTCCACTAGAATGTTGGACCGTCCTGGAATGTGCATTGCTATGAGAAAATGACCGGTGGAGATCGCCCATTCCCACACTCTCATGGCCTCGCAACATCGGGGGGTAAGATCTGGTCCCTCCCTGTTTGCTTGATGTACCAGACCACTGACATGTCTGATTGAATTGCAATGCTTCTCAGAAGAAGAAAGGCATGAAGGGCCTGCAATGCCAAAAGGACCACCCTCATCTCTAGAACGTTTATGTGCAAGCTGGTCTCTACAGGTGACCACAGGCCTTGGATCGTCCTGCCTGAAAAATGCCCCCCCATCCAAGCTGGGAGGCGTCTGTGGTCACTATGGCTTGGGCAGAGGCTGAAACAAAGTGTCATCCCTCCAAGATCTCTGGAGAGCACATCTACCACAGAAGGGATGACCGACAGACTCGACTGAGTTGTACTGGATATGATAATGGAAGATCCAACAGGGACCATTGCACAGCTAGTGTCCACTGCAGAATTCTCATATGTAACCTGGCGCACGGAAGAAGCATTATGGTCGCTGCCATTGAACCTAAGGCCCTCAACACTGATTCTGCCAACAGAAGATGAGAACAGTAGATCCAAGAGACATACATCCTCAGGTTTTGTACTCTCTCCAAGTTCATGAAGATTTTGCACTGTAAGGTATCTATCCTTGCCCCAATGTAGTCTATCAATTGGACAGGATTTTAGAAGTGATTTGGATGCGTTGATTGTGATTCCCAAATATAGGGCGAGCTTTAAGAAATAATCCCTGGTTTGAGAAAGTAGACGCTTAGAGGGAGGAGTGAGGAGCCAATCATCCAGGTATAGGTATACCCTGAAGCCTCAGGTGAGCCGCTACTACCGCCATCACTTTGGTGAACACCATGGGGGCTGTGGTGAGACCAAAGGGTAGGGCTCGAAATTGGTAATGATAGACTCCTAGCCAGAAGTGGAGGAACCTCCTGGAGCTTCTGTACATCTTTATGTGATAGTAGGCATCCTGGAGATCTAACGAGCACATCCATTCACTCTCTTGCAGGTATGGCATGATGGACTGCAGTGTGACCAACCGGAATTTTTCTTTGGCAACTGACAGGTTCAGGGTAGATAGGTCCAGAATGGGCCTTAAGTCCCCCGTTTTCTTTGGCACCAAAAAGAACCTGGAGTAGAAGCCTGATCTGGACTGATCTGGGGGGACAGGGTTCAATGGCTCATTTTCCTAGCAGCTTGGAAACTTCCTGTGCTGCTGCCTCCCTTTTTGTTGGTGGTACGTCCGGAAGGTGTTTTGGGAGGAACCACAAAAGGGATAGAGTGCCCTCTGGATATGATCTGAAGCACCCAGAGGTCTGATGTAATGGACTCCCATGCCGCGCAATGACAATCGACCCCTGACTGCCTCCAGAGTAGAGCAGTCAGGCAACCCCAAAGGGTTGCTGTCCGGGCCTGTCCGAGAAAGATTCTCGAGACCCAAAATTCCCCGGACCCCCTCTGCCTCTGGGCCAGCGTCCATTCTGTCCTGCTCTGCCTCTGGGGGAAGAAGAGCCCTTAGTGTCCCAGGAATACTGTGACTTCTGGAACCACATCTTCTTTTGCCCTCTCTGATTTCGGAAAAAGGATCTTTGAGGGTCCGACGGTAGTGTCTTCCCATCCTTCTCACTCTGGACTAAAGTCTCTTTAACTGTCTTACCAAAGAGAGTAGAGCCGTCACAAGGGGCATTGGCAAAGGACACCTTGAAAGGTTCCGAAAACTGACAGTCTGAGCCAGGCGTTGCACCTCATGGACACGCTGGACCCAGCCGCCCTAGCTGCTCCTTCAGTAGCATGCACGAGGAGTAGCATGGACGTGTTGGAGACTGCTTTCAAAGTGGCCATCCTCTCAGAGAATGAGTCCCTGTCCTCCTGCGACATGGACTTAGGGGGAGACTCAGCCAGCTCCTTGACCAGGTCGTGCTGGAGTCTGGTGACATGCGCCAAGTAGTTCAGCACCTTAATATAAAAGACTGCTGACGCATAAACCTGATTTTCCATAAGCAGTCCATCATCCATGACTCGGTCAGGAGGATGAACTGAGGAACTCTCTTGGGCTAGTTCCTTCTTTGTGGCTGCTGCTACCACCACAGCGTCTACGGGGGAGCCCTTGTTCCACGCTGGCCTATCTGAAGGTGGACTCAAGATCTTATCAGGCCATTTAGGGATTGGTTCCATGGTGTCTGGCTCCTTCCAGGCCCACGAAGTGACTAGGTCCACCAAGGGATCTGCGGGAGGACACCCAGGAAGTAGACAGGCCCATACCGAAAGCCTCCAGGAACATGGACTCGTCAGAAGAAGGTTTGGGTGCGGACCAACCTCCGTGCTGGCAAAGGATTTCCATGATGTCTTCAAAGGAGACATCCTCGGGAGGTGACCTGGGGGAATCTTCCCCATCATCCAAATCCATGTCCTTGGTGAGGGACTCGGGGGAGTCCAAGTGCCTCCTCTTACACGTATGCTTGCAAGGCAGGTCTCCGGTGGGGAACTGTCTGAGGGCCCTCGAGCACAAGCTGTACCTATGGTAAAATGATGGGATTCATAGACAGAGCCGAGGGGTTTGGGGAGGACTCTCAGGGGATAGTAAAGGTTCTTGATCCAGCAGAGAGAACCCTTTCTACCACATCAAACACTGAGGGAGAACGAACCTCCTGGGGAACCAATAAGGAAGCCAGCCTCCCCGGATCTGACGTGAGAATCGGAGCCGGGCCCAAAGTGGACAGAGATCCAAGGGAGGGAACTTGGCCTGACAAAGCCGGAGCCGATGAAAAAAGTTCCACTTCCTCAGATCTGACACCCAAGCTCTGGCTACGACAGCGACTCAGATCCGAACTGGTCAGATCCAACATGCTCCAGGCAGCTGTCGGCATCGAGGAAGCAGGTACCATCGGCGCCGACCTCCTGACTAAGGCCATCCTCAGATCAGAGTACTCCGAACCCAATGGACGGACCAAAGATGGAGAAATTGGTGTAAAAAAAAAGGAAGAGAGTTCCCTCCTCCGGAGGTAGGGGGGGCTGGCAAGACCCCCATCTGGATCTGAGTACGAATGAACCTCATCATTTTATCCATTTGAACTTCCAATAAGCTCCATGTGGACCTCGACGAGGCCACGGACACCGACCTTGCAGGTCGAGGAACCGAGGCCCTAGATGGAGAGCGTGTCTCCTCCGGCTCCGCAGAAAATCTCAGAGATCGGAGAAGAGGGGAGTTACGGATCCTAGGCTGACTTTTGGTGGGAGAAGTGAGGTCCAGGGACCTCTTACATTTGTCAGGTCTGTGGGATTTTGGCTCTCTCTCCTTCTCTCTGCCCCTTTTCTACTCCACTTCTACAGGCTTTGAAATGGGAGATTGAGTCCCAGCCTGCGAGGGAGGAGAAGCAAGGGCAAGAGAGGAAGGAGAGGTGGCCACAGCAGCCGCTGTGACCGAAGCCAAGGATGAGGCAACTGCCTCAGAAGTGGAAAGAAGGCCTTTCAGGGCCAACTTAGTCTTCCTGTCCTTGATGGCACGCGGGTTAAAACCCATGCATATAGAGCAGTCAGTACTGAGATGGGCAACTCCCAAGCACATTACACAAAGAGTGTGGTCATCTGCTGGAGACAATTTATGGCCACACTCAGTGCACCTTTTGAATACAGGCTTATCAGCCATGCTTCTATCCAGCCACTCAAATAGAACGGGAAAAAGGAGAGAAAAATACCAGTTTTCCCACGTAAACCACTCACCACTCTCAAGTCACACAGAACACACTGAGGGGGGAGGGGAAGCAAAGCACACTAACCAGTTAATGCTAAACTACAACAAAGATCAATTTCATGACGCACCAGCAAGGGGAGGAGAAGAGCGAGCCTACACTAAAACACTATACTAATTTCAGAGAAAAAAAAGCTGCTTAAAAGCAGAAGAAAACACTCACTACTCGGAGCTCAGAAGATCAAGATGCTTCAGCATGCCGCGGCAAACGAGATCTGGGGGTTGGAAGGTAGTGGAGGTGTATTATGGGTAAGGGGAGAAGCTTGGAGCTCGAAGCAGATGCTAGTGAGATTGCCGGCTTGGATCCGGTATCTCACTGGTTGAAGATCAAATGAAGTAAACTACTTCAGATGTTGCGTTTTAATCTCAGAATCTGGCAAGGAAGATAAGGCCTGAGAAGCTTGAGAAAGCAAAACTAAGGAATATTTATACATATGCGTGGTAATCAATAGCTCTGGTAGCTAAAGTGGAAGAAATACATACCTTTTAACCCAGTCTCTCAAGAATCTTGCTCTCTATTAGATGAAAGAAGCTTGGCAGAAGGGATAACCGGGAAGACTTATCTGAACATATGGAGATCACTGCTGGCTCTGGAGAGGGGCACTTGTAGAGAAACTTACAGTCATCAGGAACCTTATAGAAGCTGTCAGGCCTCTTAGGAGCTGGAGCCTGAGATTCTGGAGTTTTAGAGGAAGAAGCAAATGCATCTAAGAAAGCTGGAAGGACTGGAGGAACTGCAGAGGGTGAGGGAACCTCCATCTGAAGGTGGTCATAATACCTCTTCTGTTCTTCAGAAATCTAGAAACAGTCCCATTTGAAGAACTCCCTCATCTTATTAATGGTTTGTCCAAAGGACATTTCCTCCTGAGGGGAATCTCCTCCATTAGATTCCTCCTCAGGAGATGCATATTCCAAAGGTGAAGCAAGTTGGGTGGAATATGCTGAAGATTCATCATCAAAAGAAGAGTCCTCAGAAATAGAATCAGGTACCTGAGACACAGCCTCTTGAACTGGGGAGGAAGAGAAAGACAGCAGAGGCAGGGGTGGTGTAGGTTTCAAGGATGTAGGTTTCAAGGCCATCAAGGCATTAACAAGACCCTGAGAAAAAGCTTCCCAATCTGACTAAGAAGAAGGAATGATAGGGTGCTTAGTTTTTTGCTTTTTCTTAATAAGTCTTCTGGAAGAGGGGAGAAAGAAGAAGAAGAACCCAACGTAGGCCTAATGGCAGACGAAGCCAAATCCCTAGTCGCAGCAACAATGGCAGAGACGTTGCCGGAGTCCTCCAACAAATGAGCCGTGGTTCCCCCATGTCACCCGAAAAGGGCATCTGCAAAGACTCGGATCCATTCCCCTAGCAGCTTCCACAGACGTACATGCCGAAGAAGCAGATCCAACCCCCAACCATACCATCGGGTCTTCACCGACCTCAAGGGGTATGTCGGAGGCATAAGGCACAGCGGAAGAGGATTCAGGTTTCAGCTTACTTACCTTCCTTTTCAAACTTGGCTCAACTGAAGGACCCCCGGCACCCTCCATAACGTCTTTAGCCAGAGGTTTGAGCCTCTGATTCTCCAGATACAGATTCAGAGCCAAAGACGACTACGCAAGGTTTTAGGCACAAAGGCCTGACAGATAGAAAGGGATCAGTGGTGGTGACTAGGCCCTAAACAGAAAAGACACATCTCGTGGCTATCTTTATGTGGAATCAGCCTTCCACACCTATACTTGCTCTTCCTGGATGACATGAACAAAACAAATGGCAGTAACAAGAAATAAAATCCCCATAGAGCACTTGTCTGAGATGGTAGTGACACACAAATGAAATCAGACTGCAGACTGAACGTAGGAGTCAACCTTCCAAATGGCGGCAGAAAAGTTCTGAGGATGGTACTTGCAGATGTCTTTTTATGGCTGACGTCAAAGGAGAAGAGCGACGTTCCACGTAATGTCAGTAGCTTGAAGCTTTTGTATACTGGCCGGATCGGGTCATAGGGCAGAATGCAACTCATATGTAAAAATACCGCAACACTGAATAGAAGGACATCATCCACATCAACACATATAGCCACATCTCATGGAGCTTCAACTTCTATTCCCATAAGGCAAGCCAGAAACAATCCAACATTCTGGTCATTGGAAAAGCCATCATGAGACACACTGATGTCCCTCTCACCAGGCTGAGTAAGGATAAAGTCACAGTCAGTTCCTTATCAGGGGCTAGGATCCACCACATTATGCAGGACCAAAAGTACCAGTATGACTCAGTCATAGCCCATGTGGCTGTAAATGACCCGAGACATACCTCCATAGACTACTACATAATGAAAGACATCATGGAGCTCTCGGCATGTGTGTCCCAGGCTGGTATGAGCCTAGCACTGAGCAGCATTTTACCTTTTCTGAGGATGATGCCACAATACGAACAAAAGATGAATGACTTTAATAATTGGCTTAGTTTCTTGTGTCATTCTAAGGAGGTGCAATATTTGTCAGCATGGAAGGAGATGGTCAACAGACCACGCAGTTTTGCCAGGGATGGTCTGCACCTCTCCCCTCTAGACTTCTGAATATTAGCTAAACATTGTCTTCCTCCACAGTACTTTTTTTAGGCAATGCCAAACTGAAAGTACTTCCAACACAGCAAATCAAAACCAAGAAAACCTAAAGGTATTACTGAAAAAATGCTAGGAGTCTAAACAAAAAAACTCCACTCCCTAGAAGCTCTCTTTACCCTAGAGAATGCTGACATCTGTGCAGTCACTGAGACATGGTTTAAAGCCACTAAGAACACACTAACAGTGCAAGGTTATAATGTCTTCCACACATTTAGACCCGCTAGTACACAGACAGGGACTAAAGGTGGAGGTGTTTCGATTTATATCAGAAATAAATATGCCTCAAGGCTAGTCAAACAGGACAATGCACTTGAGCTATTTCATGTTCAAATCATTATAGGCAAAATCCAATACCACTTCCTTTGTAAGCTATAGGTCCCCCTCTATGACTCAGGAAATACATACCATGTATTTAAATTTACTGGGAACACTCACCATTCAACCCAATAACATATTTATGGGTAACTTTATAAACTCCACTATTAACTGGGAATCCTATATAACATCAAATATACAGGCACAGAGATTCCAGGATTTTGTAATCACAAACTCCCTGGATCAGATTGTCAACACACCAACCGGGGGGCAGCCATACTGGATCTGGTCCTCACTAATATGGGAGAGTGCTGTGCACCCCCCCCCCCTTAGTGTAATGTCTTCCCTGGTAAGGTCAGACTACAAAACGGTCTCCTTTGAAGTAAAAATAAAACCTGGACCCCCAGCTAATCTTGCAATATTCAGGAACTACTGTAAAGCTAACTTCCTGCTATTAAGTGAGAAAATGGCAAAATTTCAGGCCCCATAAACCGTGAGAATACTGCTGCTTATGCAGAACTGTTCACAGAAGCCATATACAAGCATTTTAATAGCTGCAGAGAGGCAACTGTACCACCAGGAAGTACAGAACCAACTCAAAAAATCAAGCCACCTTGGTGGAATTACAGAATCAATAGGCTTTATAATAGAAGGAAGAAAATCATGGCAAAAAATAGGAGTGGAGCACCCAGCAGGATAAAGGCACTGTCATCAAATTAAACAACTCAGAGGACAAATAAAGTCCACTAAAGCCAAATCTGAGGTAAATTTGGCCTCCAAGGCCAAGAATAAACACAAGGCATTATTTAGCTATGTTCGCAACCTCAAAGGCAATACACACAGCTGTGGGCAGAGCTCACTGTATACATGCAGCCACCTATACTGAGAAAGAAGATATAGCAAACCTACTGGCCAACAAATTCAGCTCCAACTTTACCCTCTCTCTTCCTCAACCTCCCCTCAGGAAATACCATCAAATATAACTTCCCCTGCTATCACTAGGGAACACGTCCTTAATGCTCTCTCTAAGGCCAAGAACACTACTGCATCAATGTGCCCAGACAATATCCCAGGATGCCTTCTAAATAGCATGAAACATGACCTATCAGGTCCTCTGGAATTGCTATTTAACTACTGCCTCCAAGCAGGCTTCATGCCTCATAAATAGAGAACAGCAAAAAGTCATCCCTCTGCACAAAGGTGGGCCATCTACAGACCCACAAGTCTCACTACATGCAAAGCCATGGAAAGAATGATCATGGAACTGATCAATAATGATATAGTAAACCTCCAAACACTGGACCCAACCCAGTTTGGTTTCATCAAGGGCAGGTCAAGCCTACTCAACCTGGTGGACTTTTTTGAGAAGGTCACCAAAGCAACGGATGAGGACAAAATGGTTCACACTGTGTACTTTATGCTGGACAAGGGATTTCACACAATACCCCACTCAGACATTGCTGACAAACTAAAGAGGTTAGGTACAAAGCCATATGTCGCCTGACAGACAGTCAACTGGCTCACATACAGGGTCCAGGAAGTAAGAATTGTGGAGTCCAACTCTAGAAACAGGCCAGTTACAAGTGGAGTCTCTCAGGGATTGGTCTTTGGACCACTGCTTTTTGGCATTTACTTCTCTGAAGTCAAGGCCAATATCAATGGTCTCTGGCTGACTAAATTTCCACAGGATTGTAAATTAGGAGCTGTCACTGAATCCCATACTGACACAAATGTTCTCCAGGAAGGGCTGACACAGACAAACAACTGGTGTCAGAGCCAGGGACTAAGATTAAATGCCAAGAAATGAATAACAGTATCCTTCAGGAAGTCATCCATCCCCTGGTAATTATCATATTGACAACACACCGCTTAGAGTTTGCCCAGCAGTCAGGGACTTGAGGACACACAGACAATCTATCCTTTGACCATTATGTGTCTACAGTAGTGAGGAAATCATTCTATGTTGCACAACTTATAAACAAAAGTATGGCATCTAGGTCCAAGGAAGTCATTGTTCTACTGCATTCGGCATCCATCAGACTGATCACTCAGCATAATGCCCCCTTTGGTATGTACCTAACCAGGCATATCCAACAAATGGAACGTCCACAGAGGTTCCTCACTAAGAATACAGGGCATAAGTAAAATGTCCGATGCAGACCACCTCAAGGTCCTATCCATGTACGCGGTCTCCTACAACTGTTGAGGGGAGATCTACGCCTGGCATATAGGGAATTGTCAAGACCCACTCTGATGGACCTCTTGCATATCCGCAAAACAAACAGGACCAGAATTACCCATTATAAAAAAGTAAACCTTACCTGTGATATAAAAAGGACCTGCTGGTGGGACAGTATGTATCCCAGTGCCTACCCAGTCTCTGGAAAAGGCTCCCCAGCAATGTGAAGCAGAGTTCCTCCCTAACCCAATTTAAGTGAAACTTGGACAGCTGGATGGAGAACAGGAGATTCATCCCTGGCTTGGCATCTATGTCTCTTAGACATAGGTAACCTGTAAATGGTTCATCTCCCAGGCCCCTGCTTCTAAATGTTTCATTTCCCAAGTCTCTGCCTACAATTATCAAGGGTTCCAGATCATTTCAGGAATTTTGGGATGCATGGCTAGGCTTAAAAAGGCTCTTGTGGTCGTTAGCCTAGTAAACACCTATGAAACTATGAGGCACATTCATTGTGATGCCACGGATGGTCTACCATGGACAAACAAATATGGTCAGAAATGGCTAAGTCAATACATATTCTGAAAATCTGGTTAGAAACTGAAGGAAATGATGTAAGAAAAAAATTGGAAATTGTAGATGTACAGAACAGGACACCACCTACTAATTTAAGAGAGTTGGTTTCTCAATAAAAGCGATAGTAAGTATTCTTAACAGTTAGTTATTTCAGTAGGACATTTGTTGATACTTTAGCATGTAAAATCAAAATCAGATCTGCTTGCACCAAGGGCTAATGATAAACATGTCACTTAAGTGTGTGTCTTTACCCGCAAAAAATCAACAGGTGGTACCATACGAAATGTTTAAGTGTTCTAGGAAAGTTCAGATAGCCAGTATTGCACAGAACTTGCCTAAAAGCTGTTAAAATTATACCTGAATGGAATGTTGTGCAATAGCCTGCTTTTTGCCACTGCATTGTTACTAAGGTACTTAAATGCATCTCTGTAATAGATGAAAATTAACTGTAAGGAGACATAATTACATTAATAACACCACAATATATTTGTAGGCACAAAGCAACTATAAACACTGAAAAGTGAAGTAATGTGTGCATGCGAGAACAAGCAAGAGTATCCTGTAATACCAACAGAAAGGAAAACTGCTGTAGGGAAACTATTACACCCAGTAGTTTTATTGCTTAACTTACCCCATGATGTGATAACTAGTCAAAATATCCCCAGGTCAAATAACTATGGAAGATGGGGAGGGGTCTTCAAACAGAAGTTATCACAGGAATACGACTCAGTAAAGAAAAAGGTGTGGAATTTGAACCTTCAAGAGGAACCAGAATTTGGATTTGGGTAAATAGTTTCACAAAAAGACTCCCATAGTTAATATAACAAAAGTCAGTAGAGACTCTGACACGGGAGGGGCCCACAGTTAAGGACATACGGAGAGAAACAGGTGTAGAGAGCAAGCAAGAGTGAGAAAGATTGAGGGGCAGAACAACTGCATACTGAAGTAAAAAGGAAAAGGAAACCTGAACATAGTCATAAGCTTCTCCATGCTACACCAAAGCAGACAGCAAATAAGGACAAACACATCCTGAGTAGTCTTTTAGTGATCGAAAAGAGAAAGGCTAGAATTTTACTTTGCTATTACTGGCCTGATATAATGAAAGACACATAGAACTCTTGTCCAGTCTGCTCAGCATGTCAAAGAACAGCATCTAACATACGACTTACAAACCATTTGATACCCTTTATCCATTGTGGATATCCGTTTTGAATGCCACACAACAGACACTGTATTTCTACTTGCAAACTACAGTAAGGGGCAGTAGTGTATTCTAGTAATTATTGATCATGCAATAAAACAAAATTTCAAAAGGCAGTACACCTGCAAAGACTCAATGCAAAGGATATAACAAAAGTACTGATTTTTCCATGGTAGAAGTCCCCCCCAAAATTCTTACTGATAAAGTCCCCCTATTCATATCCAGAATAATGGACCTAACTAGCCTGATCTGCAAGGCATTGGAAAGGATTATCATGGACCTCACTAACAAGGACACTGGCAACCTCCAAACACTTGATCCCACACAGTTTGGCTTCGCCAAAGGGAGGTCATGTCTGCTAAATGTGGTCGACTTCTTTGAGACAGTCACCAAAGCCATGGATGAGGGGAAGATGGTGCACACCACCTATCTTGACCTGGCCAAAGCCTTTGACACTATTTCCCACTCGGACATAATAGATAAACTTTCTCAACTAGGCCTCAGTCCATATGTTACCAGATGGGTAGCAAACTGGTTCACTGATAGAACCCACGTAATATACTTTTCTGAGGTGCAGACCAAAACCAGTGGGCTATGGCTGACCAAGTTTGCAGATGACTGCAAGCTGGGTGCGGTCATCAATTCCACTAGTGATGTGGACATCCTCCAAGAGGTTCTCACTCAGACAAATGACTGGTGCCAGAAACATGGCCTCAAGCTGAATACCAAAAAATGCATTCATCCCCTTTGGGGAGAGTGACATCCCCAAAAATTATCACATTAATAACAACGTCCTTAGCACTATCAGTTGTGAGCGATTTGGGCAGCCAGGTTGATAGCAGCCTGACTTTTGACCACCATATTGCTTCCGTGGTACAGAAAGCCTTCTACATGGCCCACCTCATAAGTAAGGGTATCTCATTCGGGGACAAGGAGGTCATAACATCCCTGTATTCTTCCCTTATAAGGCCCATTATTGAGTACAATGCACCTTTCAGCATGTAGCTCGCAAAGCACATGCAGTAGCTGGAGAGACCACGGAGGTTCCTCACCAGGAGAATCCAGGGCCTTAAATATCTACCACACATAAGCTAAAAGCCCTATCCCTCTACTCAGTTTCATACACACTCCTCAGAGGTGCCCTCTGTCTGGCATACAAGGTGATCATGCACCCCACCAAGTCAAGCTCCACTCCAGTAACCCACATGCGCGGCCTCAACCTGGTCTGTGATATCCACAAAACTTGTTGGCAGGACAGATTTGTGTCCCAGAGACTCCCTCATCTATGGAATAGACTCCCTCTCCACATCAAGCAGAGTACCTCTTTACCCCTTTTTAAGTGCAACCTGGATAACTGGATGAGAAACAGAAAATATACCCCTGGGATTCCACCCATGTCCCTGCTGGACAGGAGCATAGGGTGCTGATTTGTCTAAACATGGGCTAAACTCTTGGCTAGGCTTATAAGGGCCTCAGGGCCAATAGCCTAGTAACCGCTGATGATCCAATGAACTTTTAAAGTTTCTTTTTTTTTTAAGTGAAAGGGGAGGAAAAAGTTAAAGACATCTGTACACCACCCTCTGACAGATGGGAGAGCTAACTGATATAACAAGTCCACATTATGAAAGCTAATAGAACAGAATGTGAGAACTTGGAAAGAACAGTCATGTTAGGAACTTATAACTGTAGATGTTTGAGTAGATCACTGTTGCAGTACTGAGTCTAGGTATTTCCTGCCTGCAGGAAGCTTATGGTTGGCCGAAATACCACAGAATTTCACCCTCTCCCAGCAGATGAACACCTTGCCTATCAGATGTCAGCACATCTGGATATGAAAGGGTCATCCATCTGCACCATACTCAGGTCTTTCATGCTCCCATTACTAGGCTGTGTCTACCCACAAGAAGAAGCATGAACAACCCTACTGTCAACCTTGACCAGAGACAGAAGGGAAGGAAGGAACTGGGTGGGGGAGAGGATGACAATGTAGCACCCACCCCAACCCAGCTAGTACATAGGTTAGAGGAGTAGGTGGGAGAGATAGGCTACTGCAATAGTGATCTGGCCAAACATCTACAATTATGGTAAGTATCTAAAACAGCTGTATTATGTTCATCACAATCACTGACTGAGTCTTAAGAAGACTACTAAAGCTAAGGAGGAAAGAGTGGTTGGCTGGAAGTCAGTGCTGGGAAGAGGATGCACTGTACGATAGCAAAGGCAAACCTAACTCTAGCCCTGGAAATGTTATCCATGTTGTACTGTTTACTGAAGGTGTGAATGGAAGACCAAGTAGCTGCCTGCAGGACGGCTTGAGTTGACGCACCCTTTAGTAAGGGTGTGGTTGCTGCCTTTGTCCTATCAGATTGATCTTCAGTGGTACTGGAAACTTCTTTTTTCATGATGGGAATAGCAAAAGCAAGTGCAAATGTCTATCCATTTGGGTATGTCTATTTTCCTACAGGTTTATCCTCTTTGTCCTCTGCAAAAGGAAACAAAGCATTGATCTACCTGTTAGGGAATTTCGTCCTTTGAAGATAGGCTCTAAGCTGCCTGTGAACATCAAAAGAATACATGATTCTTTCAACTTTGTTTTGAGAATTCAGGAAGAAGACTGGCAGAGGGATGGCCTGGTTAGGTGGCATTTCTGATACAATCTTGTTCATAATATCAACATGCTTTACAATAAAAGGAACAGAAATTTGAAGAAAAGTAAGAGTAATTCCCAGAATGCTATAGCCCTTGCCACTGAAATAAACAAAATCAAGAGCTTAATAAAATACACCAAAGCCAAGTTTGATGCTAAAGTAGCTAGCCAAGCCAAAGACAATCACAAGGCCTTTTTACTTATGTTCATAATCTCATAAGCACAATGCAGCAATGAACTGAGCTGATTGTGAACAACGTTGCCTACACTATTACTGAAAATATAGCCAACCTGCTGGCTGATGGGGATTTCCAAGATGGCTACACACTGATCAACAGCTTAACTTCAGCTATCCCAGTGTGAAAACAGAAACTGAGAAACAAACAGCCAGAAGTATTGTCAGCTCGAGTAAAATTTGGTTACTGGCTAGTAAGTACATTGCCGGGATGCCAGCAAAGAAGAAATTAAGAGAGCCTGAAAGAAACTGACTACAAAAGGTGAAGACAAAACACTGACTGGGAAGAATCCTCCAGCTGTTCAAGCTCCAGCTTTGGTACAAGACATGGTTTCTAGTAATCTAGAAAAAAAAATTAATAATGATGAGAGCTGATTAAAATTTTGAAATGATTTATTGTGTTGTCATTTTTTTATATCACAAAAACCTGGCATTTTAACAGGGATGTGTACACTTCTTATATCCACTATAACTTGCATATTTTATAGTAAACTATTTTTAGTTGCTCTTGTATGTGATAAAGTTACTAAACTACACAGAAGACTGTTTGTATGCATTACAGTACAAAAAGAGAAGGAAAGCTAGACAAAAGCATGTTCAAGTTAACAGGCTGTAATCTCAGGTTGTTGAGGTGAGGGATAGGGTGTAAAAGCACACAGATCACAATATACATAAAGATGGTATGTTTTCTCTTACTTTTGCATAGGTGAATGTCTGGAATAAGACCCCTGGCATAATCTAATAACAAGTGTTAAAGGACAACTACGGGAAACTGCCATTGAATTCTCTTAATTAATGTTATTTCTCTCCCTTACTAGTCATCCGGTTGCGGTAAAATATAATTTCGTATCCCTATAAATATTATTTCTACTGTTTTTGATGTTACCGGTGATCATTTACCGGTACTGCAGTCCATTTTAAAGTGGAAGTTGCTCTCGCGCCTGTTTTTTTCTACGACAATTCGCCCATCACAAAGCAAGTGCTTTTCTGCTTTTTTTTCTTCCGCACGCCCACTCTTCTGTATTTTCTTAGTACACACCCACTCGTTAAATATTCATGCCATTGACGTCACTCGCGCCCATCTTAGTCCATAAAACAAGCTTGAAAATAAGGCAGGAACTACTTTCTTATAAATCTGTTCCTGCACGTCTTTGTTTCTGCATCGGATCATTTAGCTGCTACGGGCTTTGCAGATCAGAGCTGCCGTTTTTTATTGCAATCGCGGAGAACTTCTGGATTGTCCTGCCTTCTCTTACCTCGTGAGTATTCCCAAGATTATTTGAATGAGTTATAAAGTTTAGTTTATTGTATTTATTAAAGCTGCTGAGACCACCAATTATGCAAAACACAGTTGTATACAAATTAAATTAGTTACAGGTTTTTCCAAGCAGGAGAAACAGCGTCTGAGTCTGAACGAGTATTTAATTGAAACTGGGCATCATGGCTTTTAACAGTAACCAGGTAAAGTGTACACAGGATCTAATTGAAGTATGAAAGTGTGCGTGCTGTTCTGTCTGGTACCGCACATCAGTGTGTAGAGTTTCCCGAAGTTGCTCAAAGCAGGGTCGTTAGTAAAAATAGTTGGCACATGCAGGTCCGGGATTGGAGCAGCTTTTCATCTTGGTTGAGTCATTCACGCAGGAGTGTTTATAGTGTACAGGTAGAACAGTTGTTGAGCAGCAACATGCTAAGTGCTGAATAATTTTACGAAAGTCGTCTTCCTAGCGTGGCATTTCCTTACTAAGTCATGGGTTTGTTTGTGGGATGATGGTAGGGACTGTCTGAATTAAGTGTCCAGATCATGCTGCCAGGCAGCCTCTGCAGCAGTATGCTTGTTGCAACTCTCGCACATGACACGTTCATGAAACTCGGGCTGTCATTTAGTGTTGGCGCAGAAAATGCTTGCAATAACCAGATGTGCTGAATGGGTCAAGCTGAACTATGATGAGCATTCTGTGGTAAAGCTTCTGTTTATTTTCTCAGGTCCCAGATTGTAAGCATTAAAGGAAGGGAGAGTAGTACTTTATATGAGAATCAAGGCGACTTGACTGCATATCTCAGCCCCCTGTAAGCTGTTTATTGCATTGGAGCTTATAATCTAAAATAAATGAATTTAGTGTTTTACCCTTTGCTTTTATGAATTTTGGAGGTTTGCCATTATAAGTAAACATTGCTAGATGTCTTACTAAAAAAAGTGTGGGGGCGGCAGTGGAAGCAACCCTTGAACACTCTGTGTATGTAATTGCTAAGGCTGATTGCAGCCATTCTGGTATTGTTTTAGTTTGATTACTTTGCATTTGTTTGCTGACCTTGGATGTATAATGGTGTAGGCTTTCTCCTTTTCAGCGTAGTAGAAAATGAAAAGGTTCATTTCACTTTTGGGTGTCTGCATTATTTTTATGGAGTTTGACACTCATCTGATGCCCACCTGAAATTCTGTCGTTGAACTGTGTTAGACCTCTGCCCTTTAGTCTTAAGAAGTGTAGAAGGTCAGGGAAGGTATTTAGTGTAGACATTGTTAATTAATTGTATGTGTCTCTTCGTCCGTTGTGTAAGAAAAATAAAGTTGTGAAATGTTTTAAACATTGTACTGCTTTACTAGATTAGAATAAGATTTTTAATTTGGAAAGTGGTTTAACTTTTAAGGTATAATTATATTTTTTACCTATATGTATGCAAAAATTGGTCATGATTTTTTTTGCATGTAATCTGTGTTTGTGTACAGTAAAATATAAATGAAATTTTTAATTCATTTGTAGTTGTATGTTCTTTCACGTATTCCATATAGTGTCTATTGAGCCATATTAAAAAGGAGTGTTTCATGTTTACAACGGTGACCTAATCCTTGAAAGTGTGAGACATATGCAAGGTAGTTCTTAATGTAAGGACACAATGAGGGAAAACAGTTGTTTAAGATCTGCAGCTTATAAACTAGACTGGACATGTGTAGGTTACTTGGGCCAGGTAGTACTTGCATCTAGTTAAAAATGTGTGCTGTATATAGATGATGCTGCAGAATGTTTGACAAAGCATATTTTTTGTGTGTCAGAAATAGAAGTTATGTTCTTACCATAACGTTCCATGTTAGTTGTCTTCTTCTCGCCTTCTTCTTGCTGGATGGGTTCGGAGCCGACCTCGGCTCCGACTCGGCCACTCTAAAAGCTCAAGAGTTGGTTCCACCGGCTCGAGGCTCCCCTTATATCCCACAATGCTAGGCGAGAGTTACCTCAGATCTCGTTTGTAAGCTAACCCAGCTTATATCAATAACAGTATAACTGTAAACAGAATCCACCTCTAACAGCAGGAAGAAAAGGGGTGACCTACATCCTGAAACAAGAAATATGCATAATAGCATATGACTAAGAAAGAGGTGGTAGAAAGAGAGGTCACGATCACAACTCCTCTAGGTCTGTCCAGGCCAGGGAAGGAGGGTGGGAAGAAGAAGGCGAGAAGAAGACAACTAACATGGAACGTTATGGTAAGAACATAACTTCTATATGTTAAGTTGTCTATCTCGCCTTCATTCTTGCTGGATGGGACCGCCCCTAGCACCTTGTCCCGGTGGCCTAACGGAACAGACTCCTGAGAACAGTGGAACCAAAATTAGCTCTATGCCTAGAAGCTAAATCCAACTTATAATGGGAAATAAAAGTGTGAGGAGTAGCCCAAGTAGCCGCTGCACAAATGGTGTCAATAGGCAGTCTGTCTTGGAAGGCTAGAGAAGTAGCCAAAGCTCTGGTGGAATGGGCTTTTGGTTCATTAGTCAGTTGTTGGTGTCTAATCTCATAAACAAGGGTAATCAGAGATGTTAGCCATCTGGATAATGATACCTTTGAAACTGGAAGTCCCTTTCTGCTTTCCGCATAGGAGACAAACAGCTGATCAGATTTTCTGAATTGTTTCGTCCTGTCCAAGTAGTACCTTAATTGACGATGAACATCCAGGCAGTGTAATTTTTGTTCAGACCTATTTGAATACTCTGGAAAAAGACAGGGAGGTCAATGCATTGGTTTAGATTTGATGTTGAAACCACCTTAGGCAAAAAGGACGGTTAGTTCAGAAGGAAACTCTGTCCTTATGGAACAAGAGATAAGGAGAACGACAACTGAGTGCTTGAAGTTCTGAAATTCTTCTAGCTGATGTGATAGCCACCAGAAAGAGAGTTTTCCATGATAATAATTTCAAGGAACATGAAGCTGCAGGTTCGAATGGGGAAAGAATCAAAGAAGCAAGAACTAAATTTAGGTCCCAAGGAGAAGGAGGATTTCTTATAGGAGGTCTGAGAAGAAAAACTCCTTTCAAAAAGGCTTTGCAAAGTTTGTGGGACATTAAGGCAGATTCAGAAATGCCCACATGAAAATTAGAAATAGCTGCCAATTGAACCTTAAGAGTAGATGGAGATGAACCTGCATGGAAGAGTTCAGCTAGAAAATCAAGGACTAGTTGGATGGAAGCGGTGAAAGGATCTATGTCCTTTCCTTGTGCCCAGTATGAGAAAGGCTTCCACTTACTCAAATAAATCTTTCGAGTGGAAGATTTATGGGAAGCTATCAATATATCTCTAACCGAGTGAGATAATTGAGGAAGCCTGGCTACGGTTGGAACTGGAGGAACCAAGCAGTGAGGTTCAGAGGGGAGGGAGCGATGAAACTGACCCGATTGGTGGATCAAAAGATCTGGAACTAGGTCCAGACTCCACGGTCGCTCCAAGAGAAAACGATGTAGAAAGGGGAACCACACTTGTCGAGGCCAGTAAGGAGCAATGAGGATCAATGAGGTCTTCTGAGCGATAGCTTTCTGTATTACTTGAGAGATCAGAGGGAAAGGAGGAAATGCATACAGAAGTCCCCGGGGCCAAACTTGGACTAGAGCGCCCCTGCTGGGTTGGCCTGGTAAAGGGAATAGAGTGAAGTATTCTCTGCACTTGCTGTTTTGGGGAGTAGCAAAAAGATCGCAGCAAGGCTGACCCCACTTGAGAAATATCTCTCACTACAGAGTCTTTCAGAGACCACTCGTGAGGCATGAGTATAGCTCTGCTCAACTTGTCCGCAATGTGATTGGACTTCCGGGATGTTGCTATCAGAAAACGCTGAGAAGAAATCGCCCATTGCCACAGTCTGAGTGCTTCTCGACACAGGGGGTATGACCTGGTTCCGCCTTGTTTGTTGATGTACCACACTACAGACATATTGTCTGTCTGGATTGCAATCGTTCCCAAGGGAAGAGAGTCTTGAAGGGCTTGCAACGCTAAAAGCACTGCTCTCATCTCTAGAACATTTATGTGCAAGTGGCATTCGCTTGGTTGCCATGTGCCCTGGACTGTCCTGCCCTGATAATGCCCCCACCCGATCACGGAGGCATCCGGTGTCAGAGTAGCAACCGGAGGAGGTGGAACAAAGGGTCTTCCCAACAGGAGCTGGGGGGAAGACATCCACCACATGAGATGCTTTTTGCACGCCTGCGTGATCACAATGGTGTGAGACATTGGAAGTTCCTGGTATGACCATTGAGTAAAAAGCATCCACTGAAGGATCCGCATGTGGTATCTGGCTAATGGAAGGAGAGGTATGGCCGCTGCCATGATTCCCAACACCTTTAGAACTAACCTGGCTTTGATTCTGTTGTTGTTGAGAAGAAGTGACACCAATTTGTGAATGTCTGATATCCTTTGGTGTGTTAGCCTTGCAGACATGTTTATAGTATCTAGATTTGCGCCTATGTAGGTAATAGTACGAAAACAGACTTTTCGCATTTATTGAAATACCCAGTTTTTGACAAACGAAAAGTATAATCTCTGGCCATCAGAAGGAGATGCTTGGTGGGAGCTGTGAGGAGCCAGTCGTCCAAATATGGAAACACCTGGAATCCTTGTCGTCTCAGGTGAGAAGCTACCACTGCCATGCATTTGGTAAACACCGGGGCAGTGGTGAGACCAAAGGGCAGGGCCCTGAACTGAAAATGACTGGTTCCCAGCCTGAAGCGGAGGAATCTTCTGGAGCGCCTGTTCATTTTATGTGATAGTACGCATCCCGAAGGTCTATAGAGCACATCCAGTTTCCTTTGCCCAAAGGGGAAGAATGGATTGCAGTGTGACCATCCAAATCTTGTTTTCTTGACTGATTTGTTCAAGACACTGAGATCCAAAATCGGTCTCCAGTCCCCTGTTTTCTTTGGAACTAAAAGAACCTTGAGTAGATTCCGGATCCTTGTTGGTCTGCTGGCACTAACTGAATTGCTCTTTTGTAAGCAGTTTTGAAATTTCCAAAGCTGCTATATCCCTTTGAGCGGGTGGAACATCTGGAAGGGATTTTTGACTGATTTGGAAAACGAAGAAAGGGGATAGAATAGCCTTCGAAATGATGGACTGTACCCATTTGTCTTGAGTCAGGGTTAGCCAGGCTTCTGGGTACAGTGACAATCTTCCCCGACTGCCTCGAAGATGGGCAGTCGGGCAACACCTCAGGGATGCTGAAAGGGCTTGTCAGGAAAAGCTTCCCGATTGCCCTGGTTCTGCGGACCCCCCCTGCCCCTAGGGCGACGTCTACCATTGTTATTCCCACCTCTGCCCTTGGTAGGAAAACGACTCTGTCGTCAGGCTAAGTCCCTTGAGATTGTTTACGGAACCACATCTTCCACCCTTCTGGCCTTTGGGGCAAGGCCTAGAAGGAGTAGAAAACGGACTCCGACGGCAGAAAGGGTCTTGCCATCAGTCTCGCACCTAGTCAGGGTTTCTTTCACTTGAGGACCAAAGAGAGATGATCCATCAAAAGGGGAGTTCGTGAAAGACGTCTTGAAAGGTTCCGCAAAATTGCATAGCCGCATCCAGGCGTGCCTCGTAAGGCTACCCCTGTCCCTGCGGTTCTGCTCGCTCCATCGCCGCATAAGAGAGGAGGCGATGGAGGAGTTGGATATGGAATTATAGCCAGCTGCGTGTTCATTTTCTCTTGGAAACCCGCAGCTGTAGGGTCCTTAACATTTCACTCGCTTCCTTGATCAAGTCCCTTTGAAGACGAGTGAAATGGCACAGGTAATTCAGCGAGCATGGTAAATGTCGCTGAGGAGAACATCCGCTTCCGCACCTATCCATGGACCTAGATTCCTTGTTAGGTGGATGGACAGGCACTGAAGGATCAGCCAGTTCCTTCTTTGTGGCGGCAGCTACCACCATAGCATCCACAGAAACTCCTTTTGATAAAAATTGCTTGTCTGATGGAGCTGTGATGAATTTGGAGGGTCTCCTGGGAGTGGGGTCCACTGAATCAGGAGCCGCCCATGCCTTCTTAGCAACCACCTGCATGAGGGGTCAAGGGGGGACACCCAGGAGGTGGAAGGACGAGAGCCAAACGCCTCAAGATACACAGATTCGCCTCCGAAGGGTTGAGGGCTGGCCAATTTCCTCTGTTTCAGGATCTCCAGAATGTCTGCAAATGAGACATCTTCAGAAGGGGAACGGGGAACCCTCAGAATCATCCAGATCTGTGTCCGGCGTGATAGACTCAGGTGAGTCAATGTGCTTCCTTGCACTTCCTCTTCCGAGGAGGCTCTTCTGCCAAATCAGGAGAGGCCTCGAAGAGGATGAAATCCCCAAAGGGGCTCCTGAGGAGCTGGCTCTCTGCGGTCCGGGATGAGGGAGTGAGTCGACTTACCCTGAGGCAGCATAGAAGGAGGGGCTGACGGAGCCGACTGTGGAGTAGAGCCAGGCTCTAACACACTCCGCATGACCTCGAATGCACCCCTGTCAGGCAGAGCCAGAGGTCCCCGCCCGAGGAGCTAAGGACCCCTCGGCACCGACAGTGATGGCTCCGAGGTCGATGTCGGAGCCGAACTCACCAGCGCCAAGCACCGAGAGGGAGAGGGGGTCGGACAAGGGTCCGATGCCACTCACCCCTCGAGCCGACGAGGAGGTCCGCGCCGAGATTCCTCCAAGGAAGAAAACGGAGCCGACGACGGAGCCGAAGACAATTGTCTCGGCTCCGGTGACCACAGTCTCGGTTCCGACACGACCCGGCTCCGAACTCAAGAGAGTCAAGGAGGAAAGAGTTGATGGACCGGGCAGGCACCGACTGATGAGTCGGGCTCTGAAGCATCTGGGCTAGTGCCTCGGACTTAAGTAGTCGACTCACCACCCTCTGAAGGTCATGATCGGAAAGCCTCGATGACCTAGAGGAATGAGACCTTTGGCCCGCTCAGACAGCAGGGGAGACCCTGGAGCCGAATGAACGGAGCCAAGAGAAGGTGACCTAGACCTCTTTCTGGTTGTCGGCTCAAGATCTTGTCGGAGCCGACACGGTACTCGATAACCTCGGCTCCGCCGGAGCCGAGAAGCCACAGAAACTGTGGACTGAGTCTTATCGGCTCCAGCCGGAGCCGATAAAGGCAAAGGTTGAACAACCTGAGGTCTCGGCTCAGAAGCCGGAGCCAAGACCTCGATGCCTTAGAGGGCTTCCCTGTTGAAACTGACAGGGAATCCTCTGGCTTCAACAAGCCTCTCAGAATCAACTTGTTTTTTTCTCCTGCAGGACCCTGGGGCTGAAGCCATGGCACACAGCACAGGAGTCCTGCAGGTGCAAAGGCCCCAGACAATAGACACAAGAAGTGTGAGCGCCTGTCAGAGACATTTTCTGACAGCACGCATCACACTTCTTGAATCCAGAGACCTTGCTTCTTTGACATTTCCTAACTGACAGGTGTACACACACACACCCAAACACACAGTTATACCCTGTCAGTAAAATTAGTAATACTAAAAACAATAACAATTTTAGTAAAAATACTAATAATTAAGTACAAAAATTAAAGTAAACTACACAAACACTCCCTAGGGAAGGGAAGGCCAAAGGCTCAAGGGAAGAACCAACGGTTCTTTAGTAAGAAAAATGGGAAAATTTAGGGTCGGGGATAAGGATCTATGTTCTACACTAATTTAGGAAGAATTAAAGTTAAAAGGGGAAAAAAAGAGTAACTTTTTGAAGAAAAAGCTAACACTCACCAGGAACCGGTAGAAGCAACCAACCTCGAAGCTGTAGCGGCAAACGAGATCTGAGGTAACTCTCGCCTAGCATTGTGGGATATAAGGGGAGCCTCGAGCCGGTGGAACCAACTCTCGAGCTTTTAGAGTGGCCGAGTCGGAGCCGAGGTCGGCTCCGAACCCATCCAGCAAGAATGAAGGCGAGATAGACAACTTAACATGTACTGTTTCTGAGTAGCAATTGAAGATGTTTCCAGAAATGCCTTGCTTGAAATTATGAGTAACCATGCCTTTTTGTGTGTGTGCCTTGAACCTGTTTAAACATAATGCTGTTTATTGTAACGTTTTGTGTTTTTAAGCGGGTAGATTTTAGAACAGTAGTACTATGCCTCAGAGAGTATTTAACCATAATGCTGTTTATTGTAACGTTTTGTGTTTTTAAGCGGGTAGATTTTATAACAGTAGTACTATGCCTCAGACAGTATGTAACATAAGACCAGGTTATACATTTGTGTGCATGTTGTACATGTATGGATTCTGTATAGGTATTTCTACATTCCACAAACTTGTCTTTGTGTTGTTACATTTGTGTGACAGATTAATGAATTAAGCTTTTCAGAATGGTTTTCTTTGCCACTTGACAACTTTAAGAATCTACTTGTATACTTAACACATTATAAAGATTAATCTCTTATTGGACAAAATTTGTCCATACATTAAATATTTAGTTATGTATATATAGATATATATAACGTGGGAGTCTAGATGTAGAAGCACCTATGTATGTGTGGGTGTGTGGGTGTGTGTGTGTGTGTGTGTGTGTGTGTGTGTGTGTGTGTGTGTGTGTGTGTATGTATGTATATATATATATATATATATATATATGTGTGTGTGTGTGTGTATGTATGTATAATATATATATATATATATATATATATATATATATATATATATATATATATAGAAAGAGAGAGAGTTGTGTGGCAATTGTTTTTGCATACTTTTAAGGTTAATCTAGTTGATCCCAACCTCATTGACTCTCTTCAAGATGAATCTTGATGAGTGGATGGGAGATCGTAGGTTTACCCCGGGTATCACTTCTATGTCACTGTTAGACAGAGGCACAGTATACTAACCTCGAAAAAGGGCATAGCAAAATAATTTTAAAATGGGTGGCGAAAGCCATAGGGCAGATAGCCTAGTATGAACCTATGAACCTATTATGGTTTAAGTACGACGAGCACTTTAACTCTGCCTGATACTCCATCCTGTATTGCTATAGCAGTCACTGTTGGTAAGAATCTGTGAATTCCTTCAGAAACAATTTCTGGTTTCTCCTTTCAGGTCTTTCTAAATTGTGTTTGCTGATGTTTCATACAGTCAGTGATCTGGACAGCAAGTCCCTTTTTCACATGAGAACAAACCCTCGCTGGTTGGGCTTCTTTCATCACTCTTTTTATGTTTCAGTTCGCTTGTTCATTAAACAGACCTGCTCTCACTACTAGTCTTTCATTTCTTAAAGAAAATAACAACCTAACAAACAACATTACTGTCTTAGCAAAGAACTTTACATAACATTGCTACAGACATTAAGTGCCATACTTTTTATACATTTCCAAGTTGCTTGTTTTCTTTCAAAGTGTGAGAACCACCATCCTATGCTTCTATATATATATATATATATATATATATATATATATATATATATATATATATATATATATATATAAGCACACACACTGTGTATGTATATATATATATATATATATATTTATATGTATATATACACACATATATAACTATATAATATATATATATATATATATATATATATATATATATATATATATATATATATGTATGTACATATATATATATATATATATATATATATATATATGTATGTACATATATATATATATATATATATATATATATATGTACATATTCAGATATACCTAAAGACCCACAACTCAAAATAAGGTTTCTGTTCATATGCAAATACACAATGTAATAAATGAAACTTTTCAAGTGTTTAGTATCAGGATCTGCACTAGAATGGTCCACATGTCTCTATTTTCTTCAAATGTCCACTATAGATAGATTACTTAGGAGTATTTCCATCGGACAGCTGATCTTTTGTCTCGGCTATTTGACCAACTACTTCATGTTAAGGCTGCAAACATTCTCATGACTTTGTTATCCTTATATGTGCAGACTGTAAATCTGGTAGTCTTCTGTTGATTAATTATAGTATTATTTTTTTTTCTGTTGATTTCTATTTTGCATTTAGTTTACCTCGTGTTGAATTTCAGACATCAGTAATGTATATTAAGTAAATAATTGGTTTTGGACTCACCAGCTATTAATAACTGAGCTGCTGTGAGACTTAGTCCTATTAATTATTTCCATAGTCCCGTCAAAGGTGTATTTGTAGACAATAGCTTTTGCTTATACTTGTCATGAGATTCATCACTATTTGTATTGTTCTCTCCATTTGGTCAATCAGTTGTAGTGTGGTCTGAATACAGTATGTATGGTTTCTGACACAGTCGCAACTGCCTAGATTCCCATTCATACACACATTTTCAAAATTACTGACTTTTGCAACATGGACCATTGTTAGATATGGCAACGATAGTTATTCTCTGTCTTAAAATATATATGTAGAAAGCCCATAGGTGTCAACCTCTTAGCAAAAAGAATCAGGGCAAAGCCAAAAATAATGGGGGACAAAACTGGGGCACATTTTAAATTATTGTGCCGTGGGTTTTGCAGTTGTTAACTGATGTGCTGTTGGCGTTTTTGTTCTTGATTTACTGCTAAAAATTTAAATCTAAGCTAGTGCTCGGATAATGTTGTAACTTCACCTCGTATTGTCTGTGCAAGGTGCATTTTGACAGTGTTTAATACTACCGTTAACTGACTCATGCTACAACAGATGAAGACTTATAGCAATTTGCGCTGTTATTTAGTTATGTTTTCATTTACTTATTGTTTTTCTGAGCAATCAGTCTTTGGAAATGCTAATACAACTTCCTTTCAGAGAGACTTAATTGATTCATAAATGTAAAGCAATACTTGTATTCTATAGTATGTATCTGTAATATGTATCTTGCGCTAGACAGAATACTTATTATAACGCATTCTTGCTAGTCTTTCACCTGGGAAAATAAGTTATGGATTTTTCTTCAGACAAATATATATTACAATCGTATATAAACCAAGGATGAGGTTATAGTCTCACATAAAATTAAATGTTAAAGTAGTGGTGAAAGTTTGTTTTGCACACTATCACAACCTAAACATCTACCTTCAGGACTTAAAATAGCTAACACTACACTTAGAAAAACTGGGCTTAGTAATTCACGTGGGTTTAAGAGAGTCTTTCATAATGCAGATTATTAATACTTTCTTCAACTGCATTTGTATATATCATAAATCTATCCTCACTGTCTATTTAAGGCTCCAAGGTGCTGGACATGTCTGAAACATAAACATCCTGCACTGGTAGAGGGTGTCCATATTATAATTTTAATCCATCAGTGCAAGATTGACAGTTGAAAACACATCAATTGTCCGGCAACATTTTAAGAGGTTGCCACTGAATCACTTAATTTTATTTCAGTAGAGTAATCATCAGCGAACAGATGTTCAGTCCTGCACCTGTGCTTTTGTCAGCTATATAAGAGCCATTAATACTTCCGTGCACATACAGTTCTGTATGAAAGAACTGATACTGCAGCAACAACTCCTGAAGGAATGGCCACCCATGGGATACACATCCAAATATTCCCATAGTGCCCACACCCAGAGTGCCTTTTTTAGGCAATTACAAACTGACAATACATAACCCAATAGCAAATCAAAACCAAGAAAATCGAAAGGTATTACCGCTCATAGCTAGGGGACTGTCACTCTCCTACTTTGGACACAATACAAGAGTCTTCATGGGTTCTGTTCAAGCAGCTTTATTATATACAACCACATGGCAATCGTAGTTTACTTATATAAATTAACTACTGCAATCGTACATGCACACTCTCTGGTTGCACTCTTAAAATGGCACTTGGAACGGTACGTGCCTGGTATTTATATGTGCATGTTCAGTCCTTGATGCACACACACTCTGATCTACATCCTCCCTCTTTGAAAAATAGATCATGTAAGATTGTGAATCTATTTGGCATACACATAATACAAGTAGTTTTGTCCTACAATTATACAAGACTACCAATAATCAGTTATGTCCATGTTGCTGTGTATTTAACACCGAGACTGCAAATTTGACCATATTGTGTCACATACAAATGAGAATTAGGTTTATCAACTAGCGCTGTCTCTACATAATGTTCAACCTTGAGAGTATTTGGAACATCCTCCGGAATGGAAGTACAGGTTCAAGCACACTCTGGGATGGGAACAATGCCTGTTTCACCCTGAGATCTAGAGTATGTATCACATGAACAATGTTGCAATGTTGATGATTCTGGTACAGGAGGAAGATGTCTGCAATTTCTCCTGTACTCCACACCCTCAGAATCTACAAGGTAGGATCTCGTCTTGGTACATATACCTGCAACTGGACCAATCCAGTCCAAACCTTTCACCATTTATTTCCTCTCTGTCTCTTTCCTCAATACACAACGCAATCTGCATGATTTATCATAACTGAACTTGTGGATAAAATGCTTCTTGAACAAGTGAGCCTTGATGGTTCTGCTGTTCATAGCTTTAGGCCTCAATGAACTGGAACTAATTTGTAGCATCTTTCTGGTTTGCCTGGATCGAAGTCTTTGAGCAGGTGAGCCAACAATATCATCGCAGGATATGTTTCTGAGATTCATTTAATTCAAAAAGAGGTCAGTATTGCCACACTTGGAAATTTCCAGTAATTGCTTTGCACTCTGTACTGCATGTTCAGCTAGTCCATTTGACTGTGAATATTCGGGACTGCTATTAATATGTACAAATTCCCATTCTCTTGCAAATTTCTGAAAAAACTAAATAGCAAATTGAGTACCATTGTCAGAACTAACTTGGTGTGGACTACCATGCACTGAGAATGACATTTCAAATTAGTAATAACAGTGGTGGATGTTAGATCAGGTAGTAGATTAATCCTAAACCAGTTTGATTAAGAGTCTACCAATACTAAGTAATGTTGATTGTCCCACTCAAAGATATCAGTGGCTACTGTTAATCAAGGCAGTTCAGGAACTATACTTAGCTGAAGTAGTTGTCTTTTCTAATGTGATTTAGTACTATTGCATACTGAACAAGAAGACAGTACTTTATATATGTCTTTCAGTAATGAATGCCAAAATGCTAGTTTTCTCACTCTTCTCTTATTGTATGTGAAACCTGGGTAACCAGGATGCTAAGTCTGGATATATTCATGTTGTAAGGAAGCAAGAACAAGAATTTTAGCACCTTTGAAAATAATGCCATTTTCCATCAGCATTGCATCTCTGTAAGGAAAACGGATAGCTTTGATGGTCATCCAACATTAATGTAGTGGTTCATGTATACACATTTTTTTAAAAGAACTACATTCATTAATTGTTTCTTTTGCAGTGCTTTTGCATATTTCAGCATATGTCTGAGGAGGTCCCTTTCATTATGGTACATGTGGATACTTGGACATACTATTGATGGGTTAACTTGGATACCAATTTCAATGTGGTGTTTCTGGTTTTGTTGCAAATGCTTGGCCATAGTCATGAGTGTGTCTTACTGTCATTATGCATACTGGGACATATCGCAGGGCTACTTGGTTACCTGCATCATATTTGTATTTGGGCTTATTTGTACATATGAGGCATCACCTGTTTTATTGTGCCTCTGCATACTGTAACAGGTAACTCGAGTGGCTGCTGGGGTAACAGATGTAGTTTGTGTATTTCAGCATACTGAGACTTATTTATGAAGGGTTAACTTGTGTAAATGTTTCTCATTTATGCTTCTGCACGCTTGGAGATTGTGCTTATTTGCTCATACCTGGATATATAAGTAAATTGTTTGCTGGGTTAATAATTTACTTTTATGTGTATGCATACTGCAACATATTATTGAAAGTGTCACTTGGATAAATGCTTAATTTCGAGGTTGCACATGCAAAAATATACTATTGAAGTCATTACTCATGTAACCATTTCATTTTTTGAACTTGTACAAAGTTAGACATATTACTCAGGGGGTCGCTTAAGGAAGTGTTTCATTACAGTACTTGGGTATATAAATGGTGATCTTGCTGGGATGTACACTTTATTTCAGTGTTTCAGCATACGTTTACATTTTATTGAAGGGGTTCACATGGGTAAAATATTCATTCTACTGGCACTGCATAGTACGACTAATTACTGAAAGTATGACTAGTGTAACAGGTTCATTTGCATGCTTGCAGACGTCTATACAAATCCACAACAGACTGTGGGTAATTGTTTCTTTTCTAGTGCTTGTGCATATGTTGACATCTGACTTTAGGTGTTGCTTGGTGAAATGTTTCATTTTCGTACACATACATAGCTGAACGTATTTCTTCTGGGCTCACTTCATTAAATGTAATTTGGTGTTTGTGCATACTTTGTTATATCCTTGCAGGATGCTTATGTTTCACTTTAGTGTTTGTGGATGCTGGGACATGGGGTTCACTTGATTGATGTGTCATTATTGCAGTCATGCTTCCCTCAACACATTAGTGGCGGGTTGTTTATGATAATGTTTCATATTGACATTTGTGCTTACTTGTACATCATAAAGATGGGGTCACCTATTTACCCGTGCCTATGCATAGTTGAACAGCTGACAGACTATGAATCCCCTTTGAATGACACCAGAAGCTTAGCCAATTGTTGTAATTAATCTTATTTTATCTATTCCGTGTTATCATTGTTGGTGAGTGCAGGATGCTACTCAGGGTCAGGGTCATACCGGGATGGGCTACGTCATCAGACATCTTCTCTAAGTCTCTTTTCATGTATTCCATGGAGGTATGGCTCAGGTCTTTCACACCAACATGGACAGTCACAGACTCATGTTTGTACTTTTTCTGGAGTCACAAAAGTGCTTGTGTTATGTGGCGGATCATGGCACCCATCAGGCAACTAAATGGAGCATTCTCCTTGTTGAGCATAGTGAGTGGGATGTGAGTTTGCCTGACTACAAGGGCACCTATTTCTAGTGTGTTTGGTATGTTATATTATGTGGCACACTGGTTTTGTGAAGTATATTAGAAAGTAAATTATAGAAATACGCATGGAAAGATATGTTCAATCAAGACAATTACCACAATCACACAATTAATTTCTCTGTTGCTGTGAATATGGATAAAGAAAAATGCCTATATGCACCCTGTATCCACGACTATCCTGTTAATATTTCTGGTTAGAGTTATTTATAACATGAAATATGTACATTTCTCTTCTTTATTTCTGCATAAAGTGTCCCTGTCAAGATGCACTGCTTGGCAGTGCTGGCTGGCCCTGAATTGGTATTGGCATCAAATTTCTGCCATTTCATTGTACATACTGATGCAAGTACAAGCAGTTTATAATGTAGTTAGTCATTTTGGGAAAATGTTGCATTTCACTGCTTGTGCATACCACAACATATTTGAAAAAAATTTGTACAAATTGCAACATATCATAGATCCTTCATGATAAATGTGACATATTTCTCAACCTCCACATCAGCCATTCACAACATGATCTTTCTTTCCTTTGTTGTTACTTGCATAAGACATCCAGAAGCACTATTAGGACACCATGGGGTGTCATGGCGACCTGTGTCAGAACTGTCAACACTTTAGTCTTTGATAAACTAGGTCTTCCTTTGTTTCAAAAATCATTTGTATTTACATAGCAGCCCCAATGTCTGCACTTGCCTTTCATAAGGAATGACTCCCTTTGTTTCAGAAAGCACATGTATTTACATAGCAGTCCTGATGTCTGCTCTTGCCTTTCATAATGAATGACGCCCAATTTCTTTGATTCTCCCCTTTCCTAGTGTAATCAGTTTCCTTGTTATTCAATTGTTTCTGTGCATGTCTTTTCTGCTGTCCTTTGAAGTAATGAGATGTCAACTCCTAGATATGTAGTTAGTAGTGTTATGCTTTCCTGTCAATGTCTTTGCATCCACCCATTGACATTAATTCTTATGCTTTGTACTGCATTTTAATTTGAATGTATAGAGCTCAGCTGATAGAAGCTCCACAAAAAGTTTACCACTTTATTACATCACTGCCTTTGCATATGTATGTGGTCATCTTTGATAGTAGACTAATTTCTGGTTTATTTAGGATCTATGTGTCCAGCTGAGCATGCTGCATGTAGTCACATGTTGCCACAGTGCAATCAATAGTTTTCTATATCATATTTTTAAACTTATGTATTCCTGACTTCATATCTATGTACAGTCCATATAATAGTCTACACAACGCTGTTAAAATGCCAGGTGTTTGTGATTTAACAAATGAGAACACAACTTCATTTTCAAACCTTTTCTCTTACCATTAATCTCTACAATTCAATTGACATACAAATGATTCGTTAAGGGTGAAAAACAGAATAAATCAACGACATAGAATAATAAGCAGGTTGCACAAGTGTCAACACCCTTAAACTAATACTTTGTTGAAGCACCTTATTTTTTTATATTAGCATTCAGTCTGATTGGGTCGTAGTCAATCATCATGGCACATCTGGACTTGCCCATTCTTCATAGCAAAAGGCCATCTCTTGTACGCAGTCTGCTTCAGGTCAGCCAAGTATTTTATAGGATTTTTGTATGCCCTCTAGCTGGACTATTGCAAAACTATAATTCTCATCTCCTCCAACCATGCTTTTGTTTATTTGGATGTCAGCTTGGGGTCATTGTCGGGGTGAAAGGTGAAATTACGCTTCAAGTACAGCTTCAGCTTTTTATCATACCACTGAAGGTTTTGGGCAAAAACTGAAAGGAATTGTAGTTTATTGATCATTCTGGAAATTGCCAATTGCTTTCAACTTTCTGCTTTAAAAGACCATATCTGCACTTGTTTCCCATCTTACCTGTACCTAACCAAAAGTAAAGCACTTGATACAAGCCTTCTAGCTTAAAAGAGAGACTTTGGAGTGATTGAGTATCAGTTTTCTGTATTTTCTTGCTGTATTTAACTGTTTTCCACCACAATGCTGATTTTTCCAGAACTTGTGATTTAAAAGCTGTTATTTTACATATATTGTACTTATTTGACTGGCTGCACTTTTAAAACATTGTTTTTTTTTATATAAATTTGGGAACTGTTGTAGGCTACACAATAAAGTGCGATAGCCTTTTCTGATCGCTTGTAGTCATTTCAAGCTGCTTTAAGTGTACTTTTCACTCTACTTTTCAGGCTAGTGCTGAATTCAGGGCTGTGTTACAAGTATCTAAGTTGCCCATGCCTTACTTGGATAGAGGGAACTTTCTCTGTTCAGCTGTGAGAGAGGGTAACTTTGAGCAGCGATCTGTCCCTGGAGGAGTGGTTCCAGCCCTGAAGTTATTATTTTTAAAAACGCATTGCATGAACAAGACTCCACCTTTCTGGAGACACTGGAAAACATGACGGTCCTACAGAACACCCTGATATTGGGCAATTTCAATTACCCTACCATTATCTGGGAAAAGTACCCGAGTACAAACTCCCAGGCTCAGCGTTTCTTGGAATTTATCAACTCAAATGCCCTGGATCATCTGGTAAACTCCACCACCACAGACCACAACATATTGGACCTGGTCATCACCAACATGGCAGACAGGTGTTCCGTACCAGAGGTCAGCCAGTCACTGGTTAGATCAGACCATAAACTAATCACCCTGGATGTCCACAGCACACCATCACCCCCAACCAAGTAAACCACAGTGAAAACTTTTCTAAAGCACCTTACTTAAGGCAGAGGTGGTAAGTTTGACAGCCCCCACGCTAAAGGTTAACACTGCCCAAGATGCAAAATCCTTTACAATTGCACTGTATGAGCACATACAAGGATGCATGGATGCTTTTGAGAGGACTAGAAAAATGCCTGATACATATTTGTTATAATTCCTGCGATGGCTGATATGATTGCTGAAAGACATATCGGCAGTGGTAGTGCTGTGATGTGGACAAAAACTATGCTGTGTGGTCGATGGGAGATTGTGTTTGTTAAGAAATGTCATCACCTGCAAGTGGATGAATTTCTCAAGAAATAATAGATAGGGGGCAAAGGATGGCAATAGGTCAGTATGTCATGTCCGACTCCAAACCAGTTACAAGTGGTGTCCCACAAGGCTCAGTCCTGGGACCTCTCTTGTTCGGTATATATTTCTCGGAGGTACAGGCCAACATGGAAGGACTGTGGCTCACCAATTTCGCAGATGACTGCAAACTGGGCGCCATAATCGACTCTCCAGCCGACACAAGCATCCTCCAAAAGGGCCTCATAGAAACAGATAACTGGTGCCAGAGCCATGGCCTCAAGCTAAATGCCAAAAAGTATATAGTCATCCCCTTTAGCAAAAACAAAGTGCCCACAAATTACCACATAGGTGGTAATCCATTAAGTACAGAAGAAGTAATTAGGGACCTGGGGACACAAGTTGATAGCAATCTCTCATTTGACAACCACGTGTCCAAAGTGGTTAGAAAAAGATTTTATGTAGCCCACCTAATCATGAAGTGATTCACATCTAGATCAGGGGAGGTCATCGTGACTCTTTACTCATCCCTCATTAGGCCATAATTGAGTACAATGCCCCTTTTGGGATGTACCTTACCAGACACCTGCAGCAACTGGAAAGCCCCCAAAAGTAGCTCACCAAGAGGATCAAAGTGCTCAAACAGATACCATATGCTGCCCAGTTAAAAAACTCCAGCTCTACTAGATGGCATAAAGGCTGTTCAGAGGCGATCTGTGCCTGACGTATAAAGCCATGTCCAACCCGTAATTAATGGACATGCTGCACCTCAGAAAATCCAAATCCCATCGAGCTACGCACTTGAGAGACTGGAACCTCAGCACTGAAATGAATAGGACATGCTGGAGGGACAGATTCATAACCCAGAGTATCCGTTCACTCTGTAATAAAATCCCAGTACAGGTTAGGCAGAGTACATCATTGACTCTCTCCTAGAGGAATCTTGAGTGGATGGGAGATCGTAGGTTTACCCCGGGTATCACTTCTGTGTCACTGTTAGACAGAGGCACAGTATACTGACCTCTAAAAAGGGCATAGCAAAATAAATTTAAAATGGGTGGCGAAAGCCAAACACATTCTGTCTAGGCTTATAAATGCCCTAGGGCAGATAACCTAGTATGAACCTATGAACCTATGATAGACATTGCTCTTCTGATTGCTGAGTTCGCCACTTACTAAAATCATTGATGGCTTTCCCTTCTGGATGGTGATGAATGCTTAGATCCTCTATTGTTATAACATATAGCCTGTTTTGCAAGTAATTTTGAATGTCTTTGGCATGGCATTTTACAGTTGTCGTTTCAGGTCTGACAGTATTCAATAGCTAATGTTGACTGGCACAAGAATCCACTAATGTCAACGTTGCTTAATGCCTTCTTTACTTGTACAGGAGACATTTAGAGGCTGCAGATACATAAATAGCTACATAAGTGATAAAATGGATTGTTGGTGTTCACGGAATGTTGGCCTATAAGGGTATCGGACATTACTCCACCGCAGTCAAAATTTGTGGAGCTCTTTTTATCATTAATTGCTTGATATTATCCCTGAGCATTTGTGGAGTATGGAAAAACAGTGCCACTGGCTGGTTTAGTTTATTTTTGTAATTTGAAGGCAGGTGTGCGTGTGCATGTCTGTATGTTAGGCATATAGCAATTAACTGAAATAAATAGCTATTTATTGTGTTTATAGCTAAATATAGATACATGCATAGATATATACTTAGCTATAGAAATCTACATTTTTATAAATATATAGAGTACCATTGACAAATACAACAATTGATATGGTAAGATATGTCTTCACTACAGTAGCTTTTGTGTGTGTGTGTGTGTGTGTACAGATAAATACCCGCATAAGCAGCGTCTATAATACACTGCCCTTAAACTGTGAGAAATTGTGCTGTAATACTTATTCAGATTGTTGCTTGAAATTAATTAATTACATTTTTCTAATTCAGTTTACTGACGTCACGTGTAGCAGTGGTGTTTGGCATTGACTGATGGGTGTGCTTACTGTAACACTAAACATAGATTTTTAATACCTCCATTATTTGCCTTCATTAATTAGACATGTCCTTGTACACCGTTCATACAAGATTAATAAATATGTATAGTCATTCCATAGTTTTGCAAAATGATTCATTTTGATAATTGTGCATACTTGGACATATTATAGTAGGGTTCACTTGGGAGTAATGTCTCCTTTGGATGTTCAGGCCTAGTTGTACTTATTACTGAAGCTTTTAGGGGTTACTGTTTCTCCTTATTTCACTTACTGTTTACCCATTTTCATCATGATTTTTCTTCCTTTGATATGAGATGAATACAAAGAGATCAGGAAGCACTCTTAGGACACCGTGGGGGGTCATGGCTACCGGACTCACAACTGCCAACCCATTACTCTTTGACAAGCCTGTTCTTCCTTTGTCTGTTTCTAAAATCACAAGTTCTGCATTTGCATTTCATAAGAAATAAGTCACATTTCCTTGCATGTATCTCCCTTCTGATCAAAAGCAATCTTGGTCATTGTTATTCATTCTGTTAAACATGTCTTTTATGTGGTACACACTGTAGTAGTGAAGTAGTTGTGTTGTGCTATCCTTTATTTACTATCTTGCCTTCCACTTAGTGCTTTGTTGTTGTTTTGCATTTTAATGTAAATGCAGATAGCCCAACTGCTATCAGTAGCTTTTTCATCTCCACGGGACAATCTCCATTGTAGTATGCCACTGTATTTCCATATGCATGTGGTCACTCCCTGAAGCTTTGTCTGTATACTAATTTGTAGTGACTTGCAGAATACAAGAGTCCTAGACAGCATCCTCAATGTAGCCTTATGAGATTTACAGCAGTCATCCTTATTTCATTATTTTTTTACAAGTGTTCTGTTTGTATACTAATGCTTACTGTTTCATCTGTATGTATTTACACACACACTCTCACACACACTCACACACAATATATACAGTAGCAGGAAGTGACAGACATAAGAGTGCACAGAATCGGCAAGAGAAAAAATAAAGATAACCTAGATTATGAAAAAATTAATAAATAAAAAAAAACAATATTACTTAATTTACATCAGAGGCCTGGGTAGATGCATACATACTTATGCTTACTTACAGCTAAGAAGACGGTGACTAATTCTAGACTAAGTCACTCTAGAGTAAGCAGAGAGTGGGAGATAGCAAATGCGATGTTAGTCAGGGTTACAGCAAGGGCATAGCCAGTGTGTGTATAGGTATTCCTTGAGATTTTTTTTTACAAGCAATGTAGAAGAAAGACAAGAGTTCATTAGGAAGTTGTTTCCAGGTTTTTCCCACTGTGTTCCAGAATACTGAGTCTCCATGTTTGCAGTTGTCTGTCACTTGGGCAACAAAAGACCATTATCATTTGTTATGGCATCTTAGTCATCTAATTCCAAATAGGGTAGGGTGGCCGACCACAAATTAGTTGTGCTGCTGCATTAATTGTCCTCTTTTGGAAGGTGTATTGCTACACGTACATATATTTCTGTATATATATGTACACATGCAGATAGCTGTCTCTCTGGCTCTCTCTGACTTTGCAAATGCATCAATAATGTCCTGTGTTACTTATTCTGCACTTCCTGGACTTGTACGCCTAGTATCAGTGTCATTTTTTTTTAACTCCAGCACAGTTTGTTCCCACTGGTATGGTCAATGTCTGACAGAAGGTAATCTTCATGCAATGTTTGTGTATTAGTGTCCTTGGAGTGACAAGTAATTATCCAGATAATCCATCGAATATTCCTCATGCCTCTAATTCTGTGGATTGTTTGGGCAGCACAATTTTATTTATTTATTTATTAATTTTTTAATATACATTTGTGGACCGGGAGTGTGCAGCTGGATGTGGGTCCATTTTCAGTGGAGGCCCGGTGAGAAAAACTCCACAGTTAAAGCATATAGACAGTAGTTACATTGGATTTACATAGCGACTAAACTTTTGATTAACATGGCAATTATTTACAAACATAGTTGTAGATGAACAGAGTACATCATTAGACAACTAGAGGTTGCAGACAGTATTTGTGTGTGAGGGTTTGTAACGGTTACAGTATAACTGCAGCAGAAGCTATGGACTTGCATATGGGGTGTATGATTAATAAAAAATGAGTTCCTTGGGTTGGCATAGGATTGCATGCTTCATCTTAAGGTGAATGCATGGTCTCAACAGTGTCATAACACCTGTAAGTTTTCTTGAGTTAAAACAGGACCTAATACTGTTCAAGTGCATGACAGCTTTCTAATGTTTATAGTGGTAACATTGCAATAGTGTTGCATTGTTTCAGTTGCCATACGTGGACTTTGAGAAAGGATGGCCTCCCAGCAGAAGTCGCGTACCATTGTGCCATACAGCTTCGAGCCAGTATATAGCGATGGCCAGCGTCCACCTAAACGAGCACGCAGATGCAGCAGTAGCAGTGAGGAGGATGATGCTTGTGTGACAGCAGATGAAGACATGAAATGGTGCACATGCCAGCTATGCATACCAATGAGTACTGCACGTGAATGTTACTGCTGTGCATCATCGACCCATGCCAAAGCCAAAATCATTGAAATTCAGCCACCACCACATTGCATTACTGCACCATCCACTATTTGAAAGTACTTGCCTAACGCCACATATGCTACACATCCTTATGCGATCCATGTACTACTTCAAAGGTCATTTTCAACGTACACAGTGGACAAACAGGTAAAAACAGTCATAGTCTTAAAGTCTGCATGTCATAATTATTCTCTTAACTAAATTGTGTGTTATTGAATTCAGGGGTTACAGCTGATATGGTTGATTTCACTAAAAAGGAACTGTATCATGATATGCTTATGATTGCTATAGAATGTGAACGGCCTGTAGTACCTGTTGTCCATGTATGGATGATGTTATTGCACTGAACTGACACAGACCTTCAAACTGTTGAACTTTTACAAGGTTGTGGCTGTCAGACAACAGAGTTTTCATGCTGTGATGTTTTCTAGGGATGTCAGATTTGATAACTTTTCACCACATTGCAGAGGTAATTATTGAGCTGCCCTGTACAGAAACAGAGGTTAGTTTACTGCCTGGCATACAAAGCTATGTCAAATCCAGATTTAATGGACATGCTCCACCTCAGTAAATCTAAATACCTTATAGCCACATGCTCAAGGGACTTGAACCTCATCACAGAAATAAATAGAACTTGCTGGAGGGACCGGTTCATAACCCAGAGGCTCCCCTCCCTCTGGAATAGAATTCCACTTCATGTGAGGCCGAGCACCTCACTGAATCTCTTCAAGAAGAATCTCAAAAGGTGGATGGGGGATCGTAGGTTTGTCCCAGGGATTACTCCCGTGTCACTATTAGACAGAGGCACAGTAAACTAAACCTTAACAAGGGCACAGTATACTCAAATCAAGGGGTGCCGTAAGCCATACAGAATCGGGCTAGGCTTATAATTGCCTCATGGCAGATAGCCTAGTATGAACCGTAATGTTGTGTGCATTATATTAGTACCACACTGATTTATCTGCATTGGCTTGCATGTGAATTTTCGCTTGGATAAAATTATGTATGTTAGCATTACTAGAGTGAAGGATGTGTAGCACTACAATTTATAGCATTTTATATGCATTAACATTCTAGACAATATAGTGACTGTCACCTTTTCCTGTTATGCAGAGTATACAGATTCGTTGCCTACCGAGCCTATGTGCTATGGATGTACGATAATAAAAAACTTGGTTATGGTCATCGAGTGGTCATCCCCTCATGTGCTGTGAACAGTATACAGCAAAGATTCCCTTCGGAGGAACATGATTATGTTGGCTTTCAGGCTTTTGAAGGTTTTTGGGAGTTTCCAGAGTAGCACTTGAAGATTACTGTCAAGTTGTTGAAGCAGTCAGAAGCTGGAAAAATTAATAATTATGGATTGTGTGGATTGTGTAGTGTGCAATTTATGTAGTAGATGGTGGAATTCTATTGATGTATTAACCAACTGAAGTAACTATAACACTATGTTGTGTATCCTAATGGTCGATGTATAAAAAACTTACATATGTAAATGACAGAATTGCGAATGAAAATTTACATTTTACATAGAAAATTTTTTTTTTAGTATGTCACATATATACTTAAATAGTGTTAATAAATTGGATGTAAACCTTTATCCGTGTCAGTTTATATAAGACTTCCATGGAAAGGTGTGTGAAGTAAAAGTTACAGATTATATTTTGTTTGCTTGCAGTAATGCATGCATGAGCATGACTGCTGTTTATGTTGGCACTACTTAGAAATAACTAATCGAATAACCAGTAGTGGCATTCTGAAGGGCTTGGCTATGCACCCTTGATGAATGTATAAGAAATTTAATTGAATAGAACGATTGAAAAATTACTAATGAACTGCTATCCAGTGAAGATTTACTATAACTGGTCGATGGTTTCGGTATTATGAAGTACATGAGTATTTGGTTTAAATACATAGCTGTTGGCAAACTGCACAGCCTCAGCCTGGTGTTCATTCGTTATGGCTAGGTTTTTACTACAGTATTTTCCACACTGGTACAAAAGAGTTTCAGCCTCCATAAAGGGTCTACATATGCAGATTGTTGTGCATTACACTCATACACTTTGTGTTCGGTTTGCATTGGACACAACCAAGTACAGTCTGAAAGCCAATTCCATTTCCACTTGGTGCATGGTGGCATGTCCTGACCATTATGTTCTCCCATTCACTGCCTCAACCGTGTTGACATTAATACTTTGTTCTTAGAAAAATGATTACTTGAAGGATTACTTGAAATGCAGTCTAAGGCATTACAACCCCCTCATCAAAGGGTACATGCATGTCAACTGATGCTCCAGTGGAGCTCATTTGTGTTTAACCATGGAGATGAAGACTAAGCATTGTCCTCAGAGTCCAGAGACAGTTTATTGGGGATAAATATGTTTATTAAATAGTGCAGAACACGGTGTGTGCAGTGATGTCAATGCACCTATTCCAGCCACAGCATGAAAGGAGAAGACCTGAACATAACATTGGGATCTAGTCAGATATGTAAAGAAATGCATAATTTTTTGATACATGAAGATGATGCAACATGTATTTGTTAGATTGGTTTATCAGTTTCACAGCATGGCTGCTATACGTAAATAATGTTTTACAGGTCTTGAAGGCTTACATGTGGTCATTCAAAATGACACAGCTTAAGGTACATGGACAACATCCCTGATCGATGTATGTTCATCGATGCAAGCTATTTATTGGCATTAATTTTACACACAGATTTCACTACATATCATAAATGTATTACATCAATATGATGTAGTATGTACATCAATGAGCGTTGCACTCCTTATGCTGTAGGTTAAGGTTTTTTTTTAGTGCATGATGTAATATTTGGTGCTGTTCATGGATGTCATTCGTAACTTATTTGCAGGTGTTATAACAGGTGGTAGTTGTCGATGACTGTTGATGCATATCATTTGTTAGCCACTTTGAGGCACATTTGTCAGTGGAACACTGAATGTATTGGCATTTTTAATAGAGTAATTGTATGGCAGAGCAGCTAGTAATGTGGCCGGTTGACACTAACCTTCTTGTCCTTTTATTCACAGTTATCTACATCAGTCTTCATTGAAAGATGCCCCACTGCATGGCGTATGGTTGTGGAACACACACTGGCCGTTTGCCAAACAATGTTTCTATACATAGCTTTCCACGCAATGTGGAGCAATGTACTGTGTGGGCAACACGGTGTGGAACAAATGTAGGTAGCATACCCAAAAGTTTGTGGCTGAAGCAGTAAACTGTAAGAAGCCACGTTATTATCTTTGCTCCCTCCACTTTGAGGAGAGCATGTATGAAGTCAACTTCATGAAACAGTTGCTGCCCACTGATATTAGAAAAGGCAGACTTCTTCGTCGCTTGAAGAAAAATGCAGTACAGAGTATTTTTAGTTTTTCAAAGGTGAAGACACGAGTGTCATCATGTCGACGGATTCAGCAGCAGGATCGACATAAGGTAATCTAGAAGTAAAAAATTTTATTATGAAATAGAGTACGTGGGACTGCATGCAGTGGAGTTCATCATATAGTGTAGAAAATTGTGCACTAGATTCTCTCGTTAAGTATGTAGTACGTAATGTAATAGTAAAGGTATAATTTCATGTGTGGCCGCTCAATAACCATGCCCTTATGGCTAAATTATGCTTATTGTCTTGGTGCACTTTTTTTCATGATTCCAACGGCTGTCATTGCTGCAATGGACAAGTCACGTGGCTGAATCATAAAACAGTTAATGCATTATTTTAGTTGCTTAAGTTGAACTGTAAAAAATGGGGTTCTATGCATGTCTAATAATGTACTATTCTTCATTAACAGATGCTGGAGGAGTTGCTGAGGTCACCACATGAATCAGCAGAACAGGTAACACAGCCAATGGACACTGATGAAATCCAAACCACTGACCATCGCTACAACTGTGATGTAAGTAATTTGATGTTAAGCCTGTTGTTCATTTTGAAAATGTGGTTATGTATGTGTGCATACAATGTAGGTTCCCAATCAGTGAGTGGTTATATGTCTATTGACTTGTTAAATTAAGCCATACCATACCACTAAGAACCATATCAATATGTGACTGTTGATGGTATGGGCTGTCAGAGATAGAGACGTATACAAGCAATGTAATGGTTCTTTTTAATTATTGATAGCAATTTGATGTGATGTTCTTATGGTGTTGTAGTTAAACACCGTAATAGTGTAAAACAGTATGGATAGAACATTGTTCATTGTCAGCATTGAGTATTTGGTACTCACTCTGGTGTGAACAAATGTATAAATTTTAATTGTTAATGCACATTTTTTCCATTATACATTATCAGGGATATAATAAAGTGCAAGGTAGATGACAGTGTAGATGTGGGTGGACAGTTAAATACCATGATTCACTGCTGTTTAACTTCTGTGAATCTAAATGGGGTATTAGGTATGCATTAATAAATCGGTATTTAAGGTTTGTTTTCAAATGTACAGTACAAGTTTGGTTATAGATGTCTTCAGTGAAGCTAGGCTGACACACGCAAGTTAAAGTTGGCAATATGTACTTAGCAGCCATTGGACCATAGGAGGTTAGTAGGCTATTATCCCGGTGCCCCTTAACAACATAGCCAAGATTTTAGCACATGTTTAGACAAATCAGCACCTAAGTAACCTGTCCAGCATGGACATGGTTGGAATACCACTGGTATATTTTCTGTTTCCCATCCAGTTATCCAGGTTGCATACAAAGATGGACAAATAGGTACTCTCCTTGATGTGGAGAGGGAGTCGAGTCCATAGAAGATTGACTTTCTTGGAGAAAAATCTATCCTTCCAACAAGCCCTGTTCATGTCACAGACCAGGGTGAGATCATGCATGGGGGTTACTCGAGTGGAGCTTGATTTGCGGATATGCAGCAGTCGCATCCAGGTGGGGTCCATGATTACCTTGTATGCCAGACAGAGGTCGCCTCTGAGGAGTCTGCATGAAACTGAGTAGTGGGATAGGGCTTTTAGCCTATCTGTGTATGGTAGGATGTTTGTGGACCTGGCTTCTCATTGTGAGGAAGATGGGTGTTCTTTACAGCTGCATAAAATGCAGAGAGGTGTGTTGTAGTCAGTAATGGGCATTGTAATGGAAGAATACAGGGATGTTATGTCCATTCTTGCTACTGGAAGACATACCCTTATGAGGTGGGGCACGTAGAATGCTTTCCATACCACTTAAGCTAGATAGTGATAAAAAGTCAAGTTGATATCAATCATCACAGCTGAGTGCTTAGGACTTTGTCATTAATGTGATAATTTGAGGGGATGTGACTCTCCACAAAGAGGAAGATGCATTCTTTGCCATTCGTGCATTGTTTCATAACAAAGACATCACCTTTATACTCTTTTGTGTGTTAATACAGAGTCAGAAAGAACAGACATGCATGCTGCTGGAAGACCCACTGATTGAAAATGAGGAAGTCATCGTAGTGGACATCAGTGTAAGAATTTGTGTTTTTGAAGCATCACAGCATAGCTGTCTGTGACAGTTTAATTAGCTGTTCAGATAGGTGATATTTAATTAACATTGTTTGTTTATTCTTTTCTAGGAACAGGCTGCTGTATTTTCGGAAGAGGTAGTGATCTCCAGCATGGAGTATGCCGATGGAGAGGCAGGAATAGAGAATGCAGCACAACATGACTACACACTTGGAATGAATGGATTATTTCCCGCTGATAATATAAATGGGAAAAACAATGTTACGAAAATTACAGAAATTAAAGCATCTCACAGCACAGTATCAAATGTACGAAAGAGAGGCCACAGGAGATCACGGAGCACGGGTAGTCAAACTAAGGTGTCACATACTATGTTAAGTGTAGCAACACAGACTGCAACTGTAAAACCTTCTGTACATGATGCTGAATGTATGGCCTCAACATGGATGGATGCTAGCACACAGTTGCCAGAAATGGGTGTATCACCAGCACAACTTCTTAAGGATCACACTTATGTAAAGTGGGGTAAGCCACACGTTGAAACGAGCAGTAGTACTGACATCTATGCGATGGAACAAGGAGTCCAGGTGGATATGTTAAATGATGATGAACAAACGACAGATATGGACCTATTGAATGATGATTGTTTGGAATTAGAGATGCCTTCTGCCATGGTGTGTTGTAGTACCCCAATGAGAAGTAAAGAAACCATCAACTGCAGTCTGACAAGTGATGACCAGACAATGTATGAAGATATAAATGACTGCCATGAAGAAGACCCTGACTGGTGTGAGCCATCGACCACCATGTCCGTATCTGAACTTGATGAGACTCTGGAGTATGAAAATGTGGAGCAGCAGATGGTGTTGCAACGGAAATTTATTGTATTTGAAGAATGCCTGGATGAACTGCTGAGAAGAATGATATGTCCTGACTGTAAAGCACCAGCATGTGATGACTATGAGAAAAGACTTGTTGGATCCATGTTTGCCATGAAAGTAATGTGTCTGAATGGACATGAAATTGTAAGTTGACAAAGCCAACCAGTGTTGGGTAGAATGCCTGTGGGAAATCTTTTAAATGCAGCTGCTGTACTATTTAGTGGAAGTACATATGCACATATAGCAAGGTTTTGTGCATATGTGGGTCTGGAATTCATTAGCCAGACAACATTTTATGGCCTACAGTGTGAGTATTTATTTCCAGTAGTTCAAAAACAGTGGAGTACGCATCAGCAAGATCTGCTACAAGACATTCAAGGTAAAAGAGTGAGATTATCAGGTGATGGCCGATGTGACAGTCCGGGCTATTCAGCAAAGTACTGCTGTTACAGTTTGATGGATATGGACTCTGGATATCTCCTGGATTTTTCCATAGAGCAACTTGGTGACGGAACGTCTTCAGTAGCTTTGGAAAAAAAGGCATTCCTAAAATGTATGCAGAACTTGCGTAGACTCAATGTGGACATAAGTGTAGTAGCAACAGACAGACATCGAGGGATTGGAAGTGCAATGAGGACAGAGTTTCCGGAAATTGACCATCAATTTGACCTGTGGCATGTGTCAAAAAGTATTACCAAAAAGATTGTATCAGTTGCCAAAAAAAAGGAAATGGAGCAGTTAATGCCGTGGTGCCAAAGTATTTCAAACCACTTGTGGTGGTGTTCTGAAACATGTGATGGAGATGCACCGCTACTGCTTGAAAAGTGGAAGTCTCTCATCCATCACATAACAGACAGGCACACCTGGGATTGGGGAGAAAAATTCTGTGCCTGTGAACATGAGATTCCATTGCCAGACCAGGAAACAAAACAGTGGTTGGAAGTAGGTGATGCTCCGCACACTGCACTAGTGAAGATTATGAGCAACACAACACTGGTGAACGATCTGAAACACTTAACACAGTTCTGCCACACAGGCAGTTTAGAAGTGTTTCATGCTCTGCTGTGCAAGTATTGCCCCAAATTTGAGCATTTTTCAAACAGTGGAATGAAAGTACGCACAATGCTCGCCATTTTTGATCATAACGCCAATGTGAATCGTCAGCAAGCAGTTGTGCATTACCCAAAGACTAACTGCGGCAAAAAGGGAGATCTGCATTACCACATTGTGTATCCTAAGGCAAAACAGCAATGGGTTGCAAAGCCAATTTTTGAAGAGAGAAAATATGACTATATCTTTGATATGATTGTGGATGTCCTGTTGATGAAGAACGGCAAAATTTCTGTGCCGAGCTTTCAGGTAACACCTGTAGCCAAAAATATAGCCAAGTGTGAGAGACCAGATAAAGCCGAAGTAATTGCCAGGCATATAACACGATTTGGTAAGTCACAGAATCCTTGATTACTGTTGCATGTAGTCAGCATACTAGAAGTGTGATTGAGAGTAATGCTGCACCAGGCCTACATGTTTGATCTGCAGTGATGTGTCATGGTGTTCGAGCCAGTGACCATTGCAAACAACAAAAATTGCTCTTTCCTACAATCAAATGAAGAATTTTTACAAGTACATTTGTAGATGACAACTCTGAAGACTACAAAGCTAAATTAGGACATACAGCCGGATTTGCTAATGTCTACTCCAAGCCAGAAGGATGACATCACAGAAAAATAACAAATGTGAGTTGCTACTGCATGTTAACATTTCTTACAAATGACAATAGGAATTGTGAGCAGTCTGAAAATTATGATGTGTGCATAAGACTACAGTTGACAGTGGAATTTACAGTTACGGTGTAGGTGATGAAGACAGTAATGATCTGCTAGATAGTTTTGCCAATAAAGAGGTCGTTGACACTGACGTAGCAGTTTCATTTATGGTCTCGGTTTATGGGTGTGATTACAGTGTTGTTGATGACTATGTAACATAGAGGCGCTGGATAGTTAGTCTATCAACATCACTGTTACTGATGGGCCCTTAAGGAACACACGAGCTGAGGATCATCAAGTACCACAACCAATCTCGAGTTTTGCACAGGATGTACAAAACAGGATGAGAATAAGTAAATGTTTTGGTAAGTGATGAAGTGTAACAGAGAACGGTGTCTATACAGTGTCACACATGCCGTGGTAATAGACAAAGCAAATCGATGCAATTAGGGTAACCCATGAAAACAGAGATAGGCAGCAGTTATTTGACATGTAAAAAGGATTGATGAGCTTGAAATGTTGCTGTAGATTAAGCGCACAGTGCTAGTAAAGTGTAGGTAATCCAGTTATGAGTGACAGCCACTGAATATTATTTTATTTCAACTACCTTTCATGGCTCTTTTCAACTGTATGCATTTTGAACACTTAAAATTCAATCACATGATTGTGATAACATGCAGTGTCCCATAGACATCAGATCTGTGTACATTGTGTGTACATTGCACAGTGTCTGATAGGTAATGACTGTTTGGATATGTTTTCAAGTTTGCAAGGAAGACCAGTTGGACAGTCTGTATATACTGCACGTCTGACAAGCAATGACTGTTTTGATACGCATTCTAGTTTGCAAGGTAAAGCAGGGTGATAGGTAGTGTCTGTGTTTTTTTTTGTTTTTTGTTGTATAACACAAAATTTAACTCTACTCCATAAAACAGAATATGGATGGATGTCAGTAGTAAGGATAGTAATATGGCTTACTGTCTCAGTTATGTCATTGTTAGGAAGATAGACTAATAATCACTTTATGTTAGTAATGCAAATATTACAGATCAATTGACAGAACGTTGCAGTTTACCGCTGAGGGCTGCTTGTGAGTGAGGATGTGAGACAAGATTACAAGTCTTTATAGTGATCTATTCTTGTTTAGTGGGAGATTCGGACACCTCCTAAGGATGGTCAATGCTTAGGGCCAAACACTTTGTGTGTACTGTACATATAAGTTACAGCACAATGACACTAAATATACAGATCCAACTGATATTGCCAACATCCTGGCAGATAGGATCAGTGCTAACATTAACCCCCTTCTCACCCTCTGAAGGGCCTATCTCTGTACTGGAAGAATGCAATGGTCCTGTCATCATGGCTGCAGAGTTAAAAAGCACACTCTCCAAAGACAAGAACACAGCATCCATGGGACCTGACAACATCCCAGGCTGCATTCTACACGAAATACAGAGGGAACTGGCACCACACCCAAGTCACATGTTCAATCATAGCCTCACCTCAGGCTTTGTGCCAAATGAATAGCGGATGGCAGCAATTATCCCACTCCAGTAAGGGTGGAACCACAACGGACCATGGGAACTACTGCCCCATTAGCCTGACGAGCCTGGTCTGCAAGGCCATGGAACGAATCAGCATGGAACTTGTAAACACAGACATTGGTAATCTCCAAACTCACGACCCTGTCCAGTTGGGGCCATGTCTCCTAAAACTGATAGACTTCTTTGAAGCAGTCACCAAAGCTGTAGATGAGGGTAATGTGGTTGACACAGCCTATGTAGATCTTGCCAAGGCCTGCAACACCATTCCCCACTCTGGAATTATAGATACAATGACTAAACTAGGTATAAATATCTGTCATAAGATGGGTTGCCAACTGGCTCACTGACACAACCCACACTGTGAAAGTAGCAAACTTCAATTCTGACTTAAGACCAGTGAGAAGTGTAGTACCACTGGGTTCAGTCCCGGGTCCTCTCCTGTTTGGTATCTACTTCTCTGAAGTACAAGCTAACACATAGAAGGTCTTTGGCTAACGATGTTTGCAGATGACTGCTAACTAGAAGCAATAAGCGAAAATCATAACAATGTGGACATCCTATAGAAGGCCTTCATTGAGACAGATGCCTGGTGTCAAAGCCATGGCCTCAATCTCCATGACAAAAAGTGCAATCTCATCTCCTTTGGTAAAAGCTCTGTACCCATGAACCACCACATAGGCAGTAGTAAATTTAACACGGAAAGTGTGATAAGAGACCTTGGGACACAGGTGGACAGTAGTCTCTCCTTTGATAATCACATACCCACGGTAGTCAGGAAACCCTTCTACGTGGCATACCTCCTCACCAAAAAATTTCTCATCAAATAAAAAGACGTCATTGTTCCCCTAGACTATTCACTTATTAGTCCCAATATACATTACAATGCCCCCTTTGATAGGTACCTCACAAGACATCTACAACAACTGGAAAGAGAGCAGAAATACCTCACAAAGAGGATTACTGGCCTAAAATATATGCACTATGCAGACCATCTCAAAAATCTACAGCTTTTCTCCGCCACATATCGCCTACTCCGAGGCGAGCTCTGCCTTACATACCAAGCTATGTCAAACCCATAGTTGTTGGACATGCTCCACTGAAATAAATCCCAATCCCTCTGAGCTACACACTCTAGGTCCCTAATCCTTGTCACCACAATAAACAGAACAGGCTGGAGGGATAGATTCCTGTCCTAGAGACTTTACATACTGTATAACAAACTACCTATCTATATGAAACAAACGTCCTCATTATCACTCTTCAAGAAAAATCACAATTGTATGGGAAATAGGAAATTCACGGATAACTTCTGTGTCTCTGCTCGACAGTGGCACAGGAAAATAATTTTCTTGGGTGGAGAAAGCCTAGGGAAGCTTCTTGGCTAGGTTTATATAGGCCCTAGGGCCAATAGCCTAGTATGGCCATATGAACAGTGTATTGTGTCACATCAGCATACCTCGTAAGTGTACCTAATTTGGCATTATACCTTTGCTCTGACATGGTGGAATCAAAATTGATTGTTGAATTGTCTTGAACAAACAATGAAAAGTATTGCAAGTAGGAATAATTATCATGCAGTGGATGTCACTTCATGCACTCTGTGTGATTTGAACCAAAAGAGTAGTACTGCTACTTAGAAAAACTTTATACTTTGAAGCTTTCTCAACAAGCTGACTGTGTTGCTAAAAGATTAAGACATATGCCGGAACAAAAAAAAAAAAAAAAAAAACATGGGTGAAGCTATTGTAACAGAAACTAGTGGCTGACATAAGAGCCTAGGAAGGCTACTGTTAAGGAAAAAAAATTCAGTTGTTAAGTAAAGTTTGGAAGTATGGTTAATTTTATGTTATATTACACTAACCATGCAAAAATAAGTATGTGGACAGCCAGTAAACACTACACACACTCCAAAACAGATTTTTCACTATGTCCAGTTGAGAAAATTGATATAGTAGACAAAAAGTTGAATTCACATTAGTGCTTTTTTTTTCTCACACTTAGCCTGGATATGTGTAAGTCAACAGTAAGGAGTAAATAGTCATTAGGGAACAGTTTTAGTGGCACACCAGGCTGACATTTGTTTGAAGTCTATTGTTATGCAGGGTTGTTAATTAGCTGAACCTAGCCTAGCTGGAAATCTGAGACTCTGCCTCATAGAAGGAGTGGGGATGGGAGGAGTAACTTGGTCAGGAACTGACATTAACAAAATTGCTCTTTGTAAAAAGTCTTTTTTATCTCTGTAATTAGGTGACACTTTTCCAAGCTTCTTTCAGAAAATGTGCAGTGCATCAGTATGAACAACATTTGTAAAACTCAGTGCAGGACAGTCAATGACACTTAATCTACTGACTGTTAAACATGGGAATATTTTTCAGGTTTTCCATTCAAAGTGAATGGAAGCCTGATCTGACAACAAAAGGTAGGGCAAATTGTTCTCACAATCAGAGCTGTCAGACTGCATTTTGGGACAGATTTAGCCTATTATGTGAAAATAGTCTCATGGGGATGTCTGCTCCCATGAGGGCAGACAGAAGAACAAAACGAATAAAAATAAGAATGAATATTTTTTGGATTAAAGCAGCTTTGGGAGGTGCAGAAAATCATGACTAGATAAAAAATATATGTTTTTTTATCATTTGCCTGTAGTTGTCCTTTAAGTACAAACAAGTAACTATGAGAACACTGAGCATAATGAAAAGTTTTCCTTTAGCAATAAATATTTCAGCTCGTCTTTCACTCTGCAGCAGAGGACTACATTTTTCTTTTTTTCTCTCATGTTTCCATGGAAACAAGCTGATCAAAGGGCAATAAAAGACAGAACACTGATTTCTTCAAGGCTAAAGGTTAATCATTTCTGAAAACATGCAAGTTGTTTTCACATTGTTGACAAAGGATAAAGATAAAAAAGAACAGACACCAATTACTGTAAGTAGAAGCAGAGACAATAAAATGTGTCTTAACATGGATAACCTCAATTTCAGATTAATTAGGGCCTGTGTTAGCAGCTGTCTGTTTGGCCCACATGTTCCTATTACGAAGGTTAAACTTCTTTATTTGAAGCTGTACATAGTTACATGTGTTTGTATTAAGTTAACAGGTTCTGGGGGTGTTTTTGTTTGAGGGTTTTAGTCTTGTAAAATGTGACATAGGTTGTTGATAAGAAAACACTATATAAAGGATTAACCTGCCAAACATTAATGGGTGCATGCATCGCAAAGGCTGGAAAATTTAAAAAAGCACTTAAAAAGCTGCCATATATAATATGTGGGAATAAAGACTACTTACCATAATGGCAACACTTTCCATATTACCATGGAATGTGAATTGTCTCACAGGTATAGAAAAAAAAGGAAAGAATACTGAATGATATTAGGACATGCAGAGTGCAAATAGCAATACTACAGGAGACACATTTGGAAAGAACTGAGCATAAGAATTTGATAAAGAAAGGATTTCACTATGGATGAGGATTATACTGGCATGTACTTCTGTTCCACCTAAAACTGTTATGGAGCTTAAACATTTTTGGAAGGGATAATCAGCTTTCAGCAGGGAATATTACTTATAGGTGAGGACTGGAATTTGATTTGCAATAAACTTGATATATCTTGGGGGGGGCTAAAAAGTGAAAATATAACAAAAGAGGGTACATTTCTGAAGAAATTAATGAAAATATTGGATATGAACAGCAGGAACTCAGACAGAATTTGCATATTCATCAAAGTACAATAACTGGGCTAAACTAGACAGAAATTACATTTAACAGGAACCTGTGGATTTAATTGAGAACTCTGACACATCCAATAACTATTTCAGATCATGCACCAATAATTACTAAAATAAAAATGCAGGGTAATGAGGTAAAGATGAGACACTGGTGCTTCCCCACCTACCTGTTAAAAAGAGAAGAATTTAAGGAATGGGAAGTGGAAATGATCTGGGAGTTACTAGGGAAGATAGAAAATACCCTAGAAGTTATAGCTAGTGAGTGGGATAAAATGAAAGAGGAGTTTAAAAAGATGTGGCTAAGTAATAAGAATTATTTACAGAGGAAGGTTAAAATACTACAAAATAATGTGAATCTCAGAGAACAGGAAAAAGTGCAATTACAGAGTGCTAATGAGAAAATAAGCGAGTACTTGAATAATATGCATGTGTTTAGAAAGATTGCAGTTAAGCAATTTTTTTTTTTGATAATAACTCAAGAGCACAAAAACTTTTGGTACAATGACTTAGGCAACAGAAAGTAGAAAGGGCTGTTCCCAAACTTATTATTGTTATTTATGCAATACACTGTGTTTTGTGTTTCAAATTTTATATAGGTAAAACTAACCGGAAACTGAAAGGGAGAGTGCGGAATAATTTGTATTGTACAAGAAGAGGGAATGATTGTAGTACTTTCGCAAAACACACACTGACAAATGGCAACACACATACATTTGTATTCCAAGTTTTACAAGTTGTGACGGGGGGACTTAGTAAACATGACAGAAAATCAGAATTACAGTGGATTTTAAGGTTAGGAGTGCATAGGGGAATAGGTCTGAATGACCATGTACCCCTAAAACCAGTATTAAAGGCAAAGAAAAGTAGATAAATCTATTATTCTGCATTTTTGTGTTTTTACTTGCTATTTTTTATGTGCTGTTTTTCATTAAAAGTAAATACCTTGTGGATCAATTAGGATTCTGCATTATGTTAATTGATACTAAAATTTAGTATAAAAGAAGTTCATTTGCTTTACTTTTTTGTCTGATGAAGCGGTGAACACTGCAAAAGTGCAAACTTCTAATAAAACCTGTGGATTTTACAACTGCTGAGCCTTGCCTTTCTGCCTGTTACTAGCGGTGGTTTTGCTTGGAATTTTGTTTGGGTCTGCTGCTGGAATACACTCACTGCCTTTGGGTTTTCTTGCTACTTAGCAGTATGTGTTGAAAAGGATTTGGTTATGGCAGGTAAGGATATGTGGGATGAAACTAAAGAAAGGATGATACAAAAACTGAGAAACTGGAAGCTCGCTCTTGCTTATGGATATGGATAGCAAGATACAAGCAGTGACATGTTTTTAGTCTCTTTAATTTTATATGCAGGTCAGGGATATTTTTATCAACCAGAAGAGAAGTTGTGGGTACTAATTAATAAAGAGTTGAAGGATTTAATTTGGGAGGGGAAGACTGAAATAAACAAAAGGTATAAGTTGAGCCTTTCAACACATCAAGGAAGTAGGGTTAGCTGATTTGAAAGAATATTTTAGAGCCATACAGTTAAGGCTCTTATACATAACACAAGCAGAAAGCTACAATTCAAAGCAGAAAAGGATGAAGAAGTGTGTGTGTGTGTGTGGGGGGGTAATTCCAGAAATAAGGAAAGAACGAGCATGTGATTTTGGATGCAGTTCCTTAAGGAAAATAACAGTCATACAGAATATTACATTTATGTAGCAGCAGAAAGTATTCTAAAAACTAAGCCAACACAGGAATACAGAAAGGAGATTCTGCCATTAGGGATGACTGCAATTAGGGGTACAGGGAATAGGCAAGAGGGGGGTTGAATTTAATGGAGGAAGCTTGCAAAGGAACCAAGGTATTGGGAACAAATAATTAGAGGGAGAAAGATAACAGAATGGGATGAGGCCAATATTACATTTGGATGGCAGGCTATTGATTGCCTTTTCTATCAGGGACTATAGACAAAGAAAATGGGAAGGAGGAATCCTAAATGAAAGACCTGCACTGGTTAAGTTTTTAATTGGATCTAGAGCAGGAGCTACTGTTAAAGGGAAAATTAGAAATGTATATAAAATATTGCACAATAACTATAGGAGTCAATCAGAAACGACTGGCAAGGGATTAGATAAGCAATTCACAAAGAAAACAATGGGAGGTCAGGTCTCACAAATATGCAACAAAATCTAAATAATTAAGGATTTTTGCCTGAAAGTGTTTGCGTGGATACTTTTATACCCCAAGCAGACTCCAAAAAAGTTAATATCAGGTAGATGGCAAATGTTGGATGTGTAATGGGGAAGAAAGATGTACCTGGGAGCATATGTTCTCAGAGTATAATACATTGGCATACTTTAACCAAGGAAGTTACTTTTTCTGATCTGGAATACAGGATCTAAACTGCCTAGAAATAGTAAGGCTTTGTTAAGTTTAATTCTGGTGGCTGCCAAAAAAGCAATTACTAGAAAATGGAAATCAAAATCTAAACCAACTATACCTGAAGTGAATATTGTTAACAGGGATAAAAAAAATAGAAAGTGGGATCTTGAGTAAATTACATAGTAAAAAATGGATATTGCTGGGAAAAACACATGCAGAAAAACATTTTGGAGGATGAATGAGGTTTAAGAGAAGGCAGGGCAGTGAATAACATAATGTTGCTATAATTATAAAAAAATACATGTTATGTATGACGTTTGTAAATGTGAACTAGCTAATATGGTTTGATTACTTTTACATAAATATAATTCAATAAAAGTGTTTAAAAACTAAACTGCTGGTTAACAAATTCATCTCTAACTGTACCCCTCTCTCCCTCCATCTGTCTCTCATCATAAATGTGAAACTGGCTTGCCTCTTATTATCACACAAGAACACACAAGAACAAATCCTAAAATGCCATCAAAAGCTAAAACACTGCATTGATGGGTCTTAACAATATCACTGGGTGCACCTTAAATACTATGAAGCATGAACTAGCCACCACCCAACAACCCTCTTCAACCTCAGCCTCCATACAGGTTTTGTATAAAGCAAATGGATCCAACTAATGTCATTCCTCTGCAATGGGGCAGACCTTCCACACACCTATGCAATTACAGACCTATAAGTCTGACCAGCTTCTTATACAAAACCATAGAAAGACTCATCATGGAACTAATCAATAAAGACACTGGGAACCTCCAAACAATGGACCAGTCTCAGTTTGGATTCGTCAAGGGTAGATCATACTTACTCACCCTGGTGGAATTTTTTGAAAAGATCACCAAAGCAATGGATGAAGGCAAAATGGTGTACGCCGCATTCCTTGATCTGGTCTAAGCTTTTGATACAATCCCAAACTCAAGCATAGTAGAAAAGATAAACTCAGAATAAAGCCCTATGTCACCCGATGGTTTGCCAACTGCCTCTCAGATACGACACAAAATCAAAGCAGGGGAAGTTACTGTTACAAAGAGACTAGTCACCAGTGGAGTCCCCTAGGGATCCAAGCTGGGATCTCTTCTTTTTGGCACCAACTTCTCTGAAGTAAAATCTAATACCAAAGGGCTGTAGCTGAGTAAGTTTGAAGACAACTGCAAGCTAGGAGCAGTCACTGAATCCCTAAATAACTTGGCTATCCTGCAGAAATGTTTGTTCCAAATAAATAACCGGTACCAAAATCATGGAATGAAACTAATGTCAAAAAAATGCATTATCATATCCTTGGGGAAGTTATCTACCTCAGGGAACTACCACACTGACAATATGCCCCTAACAGTAGACCCAATGGTTCAGGATTTAGGAACTTATGTGGACAGTGACTTAACTTTCAACCAACACATGTCCATTGCCATAGGAAAGTCTTTCTATATTGCATAGGGTATAAACAAAGGGATTGTGTATAGATCTAGGGATGCCATTGTTCCATTTTAATTAAGCCCTTATTAGGCCAGTCATTGAATATTTTGGCATGTTTCTGTGGACAGTGACCTAACTTTCAGCCAACACGTTCATTGCCATTATGAAGTCTTTCTATATTGCATAGCATATAAACAGAGGGACTGTGTACAGATCTAGGCATGTCATTATTCCCTTTTACTCAGCCCTCATTAAGCCAGTCATTGAATATAATGCCAACTTTGCATGTTTCTGTCCAGGCACATGCACCAACTGAACACCCACAAAGATACCTTAGTAAAAGGATACAAGGCCTAAACACTATGCCCTACATGGAACGAATCAAAGCCCTATCACTATACTCAGTATCCTACAGACTGTGAAGAGGTGAACTGTGTCTGGTATACAAGGTATCCTCCAACCCAATACTGATAGATATACTGCACATCAGCAAATCATATGGCATCAGAAATATTCTGTCTAGGGATCCAAACCTCTTCTGCAACATCAACAGAATGGGTTGGAAATACAGGTTTATCTCACAGAGGGTATGGTTGCTCTAGAACAAGACTCCCCATCCATATAAAACAAAGCTCATCTCCGTCCATATTCAAGCGCAACTTGGATCTACGTATGGGAAACAGAATTTATCCCAAGACTGCCTCTTGTAGTACTAAAATAGAAACAGCTCCTAAATGCTTTATCCCATTCATGGGTCCCTTCAAATTATCTATGTTATGATCCTAATTATTCTCACTAGGAGGTATTATACATAATTATTGACCATGTGATAAATAAGGCCAAGCTAATACCAAATTGGCTAGGTTAATTCAAGCAAGAGGGAAACTGGCTAGGCTTAAAACAGCCTGAAGGGGTAGTTAGCCTAGTGCTTACCTATAGGACTCATCCTATGGGAAGACAAGGAAGGGCTTCTTGCACACCAAGACTTGTAATACACTTTCTAGATGCCAAGGCTAGCAACAGTATGATTTTCCAAGTAAACTACTTGAGGGAAGCAGAGATGGCAGCTTCAAAGGGAGGCAGAGCGAGTTTTTTTAAAATTTAGGTGCAAGGTAAGTACAGGATGCTTCCCAGGGGGGTCTCAGATGCAGGATCCACCTAAGGAATTGCTTCATGGGTGGGGGAGGCATAAGGCAAGCAGAAATATATGCCTTGACTGAAGAACATGACAATCCTTTTGTAAAAGGGTGAAAGGTATTCCAGGATCTGACTAACAATGCTTGTCTACGTAACACGCCTTTAGTTTTGAACCATATTGAAAACCTTTTTTACTTAGCAATACAAGATTACAGGTATTCAGTTATCTGGATTCTTTGAGAATGGAGAGCATGTCCTCAGTTAAATTCTGTTTAGCAGGGATCAGGACCACATCATTCAAACTGTCAGGTTCAGAGGTTTTCAGAATGAGATGAATATTAGACCATTTGTTTTAGGTAAGGGATTCCTTAAATATTATGTTTCTCCTTCCACTGATGGAGAGCAGAATTCCAGTGTGGTGCAATCAGAATCATCTCTGGCCCATTGTCCCTTACTTTATATAGTACCCTGGGAATGAGGGGTAGTGGAGGGAAGACAAAGTAAAAGGCCTATCCAAGAAAATGAGAATATGTCGGTCTTCCCTGCTCCTTCATGGGAACTTCTGGAGCAGAATTTTCTCAGTTGACTGTTTTTGAGCGGAGACAAACAGGTCTACTTCTGATGGACCCACAGGTGGACTAAGTCTAAGAAAGTCTCCCCTTTTAAAATACATTTATTAAGGTCTAAGTAAGATCTGCTGAAAGAGTCCGCTAGAAGTTACTACTGATCTGGGATATAGACAGCAACTGAGATTTTTGTAGCTGTTGGGCTAAGTGGAAGAGTTCCATGGCTAGTCTGCACAGGCAGCAGGGGTGAGTGCTACACTGTCTGCTGATGTACTACATGACATCTTGACGACTGGATGGGAAATAGAAAATTCACCTTGGGGATCACTTCTGCGGCACTGCTTGACAGGGGCACAGGAATATAATTTACTTGGGTGGCGAAAGCCAGGGAACCTTTTTGGCTTGGCTTATATAGGCCCCAGGGCCAATAGCCTAGTACCTACCTATGAACCTATGGGTCCAGGAATCAGTACGTCTTTCAAAGGCCCTTGTGACTAGAATAACTTCCATCATCTCTCTAATGTTTATATGTTGGTTTGACATCAGCCTGTCTCATGTCTTTTATTATCTCAAGTGACCTAAATGCATCTCCCCCAGGCCAAGTCTGAGCTGTCAATGGTCAGGACATGGCAAGGTTCCTGTATCCTGAACGGGATGCCTCCACTGGGTCTGATGTTGTCTTACCACAAAAAGATCTCCTTTTTAAATCATGGGTTATGGGGAATTGTGGTATCTGGGACCAGCTTTTTTTTTAAGAACCACTGCAGCTTCTGCATGTAGAGCCTATCTAAGGGTACAATCAAGATACATGACATCATGTGCCCCAGAAATCTAAGGAAGGCCCAAGCTGAGATGACATTCTTACTGTGGATGTGCTTTGCAATAGCAAAAAAGGGACATCATTTTTTCCTGAAGTAGAATGGCCTTCAGCAGGAAAAAGTCCAGAACTGTCCCAGGAAGATAACAGGTAAGTAGCACATCGCCGGAACTATTGGATGTTCAAGATAAGGATCACCTTCCTAAGCACTCTACAGTGATTTACACAGCTCTGTGGAGTTCTTCTAGAGATACTTCCTGGATCAGGCAATCATCTAAGTAAAAGTAGCTGTGAACTTCTTTGGTCTTACAAAACAGAAAAAAAAGTTATATACTCACCATAATGTTCCATCTGTGTTGTCCATTTTCATTCTTCAACATTTGGGTTTGGATCTAACTCGGCCATTATTTTAGCTCCTGACCACTAAAAAGCTCTCAAGCTCCTCCCTTACTCATAATGCAGTAACCCCTAACATACCTTAGATCTTGTTTTCTAGCTTACATAATGTAAGAAGTATTATCATAATATCCCTGGTAGAAGAAGCCATTAGCTGGAGCTCAAAATAAGGAACAGTGGTGTCCTTATAAGTTCTCGTTCTTCCAGAAATCAATTGTTAAAAAAATTGGGGGTTGGTGGGTGGAGAGTTGAGGAAGAATGGAAATGGACAACAGATGGAACATTGTGGTGAATACATAACTTCTTTATCTGATGCTGTCAATTTTCATTCATTCCTCAACAGTTGGGACAGAGTCCCTAGCTACATAAAATCCCAGGTCAACTCTAAGGATGGATATTCCTGAGCATAGTTGAGCCACAGGCTGCTCTTCTCCTTGAGACCTGATCCAGTTTGTAATGAGTAATAAAGGTAAGAGAATTGGCCCAAGTTGCAGACACACATATGTTGTCCATGGAAGGCCTAGTTAGAAACACTTAAGTTGCCATGGACCTACCTGAATGCCTCTTGAAGGTTTTGGTAAGGACAGACCCAACTTCTTGTAGACAAATGATATACAACCAGTCAGCCATCTAGCTAAAGTTACCTTTGCAACTGATTTACCCAATTTAGAATCTGCAAAGGAGACAAATAGCTGATCAGTCTTTCCTAATTTCTTTTGTTCTCTCTAAGTAAAAACATAATTGTCTGTGAACATCCAATAAGTGCAAAGTACAGTTGTGTACACTTGCCATAAATGTAGATGTTCGAGTGTATTCACTGTTGCAGTCATTACATTTGGGTAATCTGCTGGCAGGTTGCCCTCAGTCGGCCTGAATAACAAAGTCTTGGGTCCTGCGTCGGTTGCTGTCTCCTCTTCCATGACGTCAGGTCGTCAGGGGTATAAAACATGCAGCAGACGCCATTTTAATCAGTTTTTCTTGCCCCAGATGTCAGGTGCCCCCCAAATGGGGACCAAAAATATATAAATAAACAGTAAATATATATAAATGCACCTTAGAAACATAACATTTACCTTCAACTAAAAGCAAATATACCACAAAGGTGTTTGAGTATAGTGAAGGAAAGAAAAGGTATAGACTGGGGGATGGCGGGTGGATAACCCGGACTGCAACAATGAATACACTCGAACATCTAAATTTATGGTAAGTGTACACAACTGTTTCACTGTTGCAGTCATTACATTTGGGTAGAATCCCAAAGCTATGGATGAGAGGATGGAGCTAAACAGCATTAGGAGCAGCTATAAGGCCTTGCAAGACTGCAGTGGCAAAGCCTGCCCTGGATTTAGAGAAGAGAGGCAACTGGTAATGCTTTGTGAACATATGAACAGAGCTCCAAGAAGCAGCTTCTAAAATGTCTTTGGTAGGGACCCCTCTGAGAAAAGCTGCTGAAGTGGAGGCAGCCCTGGTGGAATGGGACCTGATCCCCTTTGGCACAGGTTTAGCATAGTGCAAATAGCAGAAACTAATGCAGTGGTTATCCATTTAGAAATAGTCTGCTTTGATATAGCCTTCCCTCTCTGATCCTGCAGCAAATGCTATCAGTAGTTGCTCAGACTTTCTTAGAGATTTTGTCCTGTTCAAGTAGAATCTTAGTTGTCTGTGTACATCCAATGAATGCAGAATCCGCTCCCCCTTGTTCTGTAGATTTGGGAAAAAAGTTGGCAGGTGAATGGTTTGGTTAAGAGCCACACTGAATACCACCTTAGGCATAAAGGAAGGATTGGTCCTGAGGGCCACCCTGTCCAGGTAAAATATAATGAATGGCTCCACTGCCATTCTGAAACCCTTCTAGCTGAAGTGACTGTCAAAAGGAAAGCTGTCTTCCAAGAAAGAAATTTTATATCCGCAGTAGCTGCTGGTTCAAAAGGAGGTAGGGTGAGTTTTTCCAGCACAAAACTGAGGTCCCATGCGGGAGTTGGCCCTCTCCTGGGAGGCCTTAAATTTATGGCCCCTCTGAGATATTGTTTTAGCAGTGGATGAGAAAAGAGAGGAGGCTCTGTGTTGTAATGAGCCCAGATGGCAGAGGCATGGATTTTTATTGAAGAAAAAGATAGGCCCTTGTCAAGCATCTCAGTTAAGCATTGTAAAATCTGAGGAATATTGGGCTTTGCTGTGTCTATTCCCTGTGCTTGGTTCCAAACGCAGAATCTCTTCCATTTATCAGCATAAGATTTTCTAGTACTAGGCCTTCTGGCTTCCAAAATGACATCTATCACAGGTTTACTGAGAGATGTAGTTTGAATAATTAGTTGATTAGCCATGCTGCAAGATTCAGAGTTTGGCGCCGAGTGTGCAGAATTTGATAGTTCTGCTGATACAGTAGGTGATGTGTCTGAGGCAAGTACCACGGAGGAAGGTGTGACATATTCCTTAGAAGCGGATACCAGTGTTGGCGAGGTCAGTCTGGAGCAATTAAAATCATTTTTGTTTTTTCCTGTCTGACTTTTAGTAAGACCTTGAGAGTAGAGGCAGAGGGGGGGAAAGGCATAAACTGATAGGTTTTTCCAGCTGAATGATAGAGCATCCACTTTCCATGCTTTTTTGTGATCAATTCTCGTGCTGAATTTGTCTAACTGATAGTTTTGGAGAGAGGCAAATAGATCTATGTCTGGGCTTCCCCATTTATTTATTCCCCATTTCTTTGTTAACATGTTGAAGATTTGTGGATCCAGTTTCCATTCATGCGGGTCCTCAAGATTTCTGCTTAGGTCGTCTGTCAGAGTATTTTGCTTTCCTGGCAGGAATTGAGCTTGAAGATGTATTTGGCAAGTCAAGGCTGTGTTCCACAAGGCCATGGCTAATCTGCAGAGGGGGCAGGAACGAGTACCCCCTGCTTGTTTATGTACCACATAACTGTGGTGTTGTCCATCTTTATCAGTAGTTGTCCTGGATGAAGTAAGTCCTTGAAAGCTGTCAGAGCATTCTGAACAGATAGCATTTCTTTCTGGTTGATATGCAGATGCATTTGGTTTGGGCTCCATTTGCCCTGAATGCATCTCCCTGCCAGGTGGGCCCCCCAAGCATAGTCTGATGTGTCTGTAGTTAGGGTTTGGGTGGCAGAGGGTAGAGTGAATGACAGTCCCTTGTTTTGGTGACATGTCTCTGCCCACCAAAGAAACTCCTGTTGTAGGCAGGGAATGAGAGGGATCATTGTTTCCAGGCTGTGACAATGTTGACTCCATAAAATTTTTAGGTACCATTGAAGTTTCCTCATATGCAGTCTCGCATATGGAATTAGTAGAATGCAGGATGCCATGAACCCCAAAGCCTGCAGTATTTGTCTTGCAGATAACTGGGTTTTTGTTGCAATTTGTTTGAAGTATGTTGTCAATTGTAGTTGTTTGTCTGGCGTAAGGTAAGCCATCTGGGCAGTTGCATACAAGCTTGCACCCAAGAATGTAATCATTTGAGAGGGTACCAGTTGTGATTTCTTTTCATTTATGGTGTACCCTAGGCATGCTAGAAGGCTTTTTACAAACGCCAGATGTTGAAGAAGAGTGTCCTTGTCCTCTGCCTGAATGAGAGGATCGTCCAGATAAGGATAAATTTGAATATTTCTTTGTGTGCAGAATGCAATTACTGGTGCCAGGCACTTTGTAAAGACCCTGGGCGCAGTAGATAAGCCAAAGGGCAGTGCAGAGAATTGGTAATGCAAAAGGCCTGCTTTGAAGCGGAGGTATCTTCTGCAAGATTCCCTTATTGGGATATGCAGGTATGCCTCTTAAGTCTAGAGTTACTAACCAAGCATTCTTGCCTAGCATAGGCAGTAGCTGTTGTAAAGTCAGCATTTTGAATTTTGGAATGTCCAAGAACGTGTTCAGAATCAATAAGTTCAGTATCGGACGCCATGAATTGTCTTTTCTGGGTACCAGGAAAAGTCTTGAATAAAATCCTTGTCCTTTTTCCTTTTCTGGTACTGGTTGAATAGCCCCCATATCCATGAGGGACATGACTTGTTTCTGGTTCTCTGCCCACTGCTTTTGTGGCAGATCCGGCCATCCGTTTAGAATTGGCAAAGTATGGAAATGAAATCTGTACCCCTGGTATACTATGTTTAATACCCACTTGTCCTGGGTAATTAACTGCCAATTTTGAACATGAAGTGCTAGTTTTCCCCCCAAGGGGGCTGCCAAAAGATAAGTCTTGGAGATGGTAGAGGAAAGTCATTGAGACTGCTTACTGTAGGGTTGTGCTTTGTTACCTCCAGATTTGGAGGTGGAGGCACCCTATTGCTTTGACCTGTAGGATCCTTGTGATTGATATCTGCAGTCTTTTGAGCACCTGGGTTTGCCCTGACTGGCTCTGTTGGGCACAGGAAAGGACCAGTTCTTAGTAGGCCAGTGCCTACCGAACCTGGGTGACTGCACTTGCAAAAAATATTTTAGTTTGCATAGATTTAGCGTTGTCTTCCATTTTCTTTAAAACCTCTTCTGCCTTATTACCAAACAGTGTATCATGCTGTAAATGGGGCATCCAACAATTTAGCTTTAACATGATCAGGCAGATTTTGCTCCTTTAGCCAGGCATGCCTTCTTATCACAGATCCAGTAAAGGTGGCCCTACAAGAGGCCTCCAAGGAATCAAAGCCACTTTGCAAAGTATGCTTTCCAGCCTGTTCTGCTGCATGCAATAAATCCTGTAACTCTTTATTCTCCACACAATCAGAAATCAACATAATTTTCTGTTTCAGTAAGCCCATAGCATGCTGTTGATATTTAAGCATATGAAACTGGCAATTTAAAGCCGTGATTGCCAAGGCTGCAGACGTATACACCTTCTTAGCCCATCTATCTAGCTCCCTGGAATCTCTATCAGAAGGGGTAGGATTCTTGGCTGTAGAAGTCTTAACACCCTTGGGACCCTGAGAAATAGTCTCAGGATCAGCAGCAGGACTTTTGAAAAGAAATTTGTGGGAGTCAGGAACCCTGTAATATCTGTCTGGCTTACTAGGAGCCGGAGGTAAGGAATCAGGAGCCATGCTTGATTCCGGGAACACATCATCCACAATGTCTAATACAGGAGGTACTGCCAAAGGCCTATGCTGAGGTAGAAGAAGGAAATCCCTAAGCCTCTTTTTTGATTCAGAAAAGTCCTGACTCTCCAAATGAAAATGTTCCCTTAAAGTATGCCAAGTCTCTCCAAATGAGTAATCCTCAAGAGGAGATGCAGACGGGATGGATTCCTCTGCATCAAAATCCTCATAGGGTGAAATAGAAAATTCCTGATCAGAAGAAATGGAAACCTGATCTGAAGATTCATAATCAGTGCCTTCCCTAGGCCTCTTAGCAGGGGGGGGGGGGTTGGGAACCCCTGATCAAGGTAATTAAGTCCTCAGCCATTTTGATCATTTGTTTTTTACGCATAGGGGCCTGAGCACGTGGCTCATGCGTCGGTTTTTTAGACATAGAAGTTGTTTTTGACCTTGTTTTTATTGATGGCGTCAGTTTAATATAAAAAGGTTGAGGTCTGAAAACACCCTCAGAAGCCGGTGCCTGCTCAGCGGCTCCGGACCCATCCAAGGGAGAGACATCCGCGGGTTCAATACTTTGCGAATCTCGCTGCATACCAGACTCTGAATGAGTCTCGGTAGAGGCCTGCGACTCAAAAGTAGCGGGTATCAGGGGCTGCGAAAGTGCCTCACTGAGTACCGGCGACTGGCTTAGGAGAAGCTTTGTCGGTTTTAGACCTCGATGGTCTGTCTCTGTCTATTTCCTTGCATTTTTTGTGAACTCCGGTAGTCGGATTGCTAACAGACAACATTTCAGGCTAGTTAAATCTTGAACCAAAATATTTAGAAGCAAAAATATACCGACGCTTAATAGTGCGTTGGTTAGGTTTAGCACAGAACCGACAGCAAGGCACGTTGTGGTCAGGGCCTAGGCAAGGAATACAGTACAAATGAAAATCCTTATGAGGTATTTGCTTCCCACAAGTAATGCAATTATTAACTTTTACTGACATCGGTAAGGAGCAAAAAAAAAAGTTTCCCCAACGGGGTACTTAGCTTTAGTTTGAAGACTTCGGTTCTGAAACTCGAAAACGAAAATTTCAGGAGTCTACCGACCGGCACTTGCGAACTGCTTCTACTTCGGGCACCGTGTGGCAAGAAAGACTGATTAAAATGGTGTCAGCTCATGTTTTATACCCCTGACGACCTGACGTCATGGAAGAGGAGACAGCAACCGACACAAGACCCAAGACCCAAGACTTTGTTATTCAGTTCGACTGAGGGCAACCTGCCAGCAGATTACCCAAATGTAGTGACTGCAACAGTGAAACATGAAGAACATCAAATATTCACCTCAAGTTTGCAAATTTAGGAAAGAAAACTAGCAGATTAATGGACTGGCTGATGTTAGGAAGGATTGGTTCATAATGTTACTCTATCCCTGTAAAAAAATCAAGTAGGGAAGTTTAGAAGACAATGCTTGAAGTTCTGAAATCCTTCTAGCAGAAGTGATGGCTACCAAAAAAATAGTCTTCCAGGTCAGAAACTTTGGATCACATTTTGCGTCTGGTTGAAAAGGGGAATGAATCAAGGCCTGCAGTACCAAATTTAATTCCCATGGAGAAGATGGCTCTTTATAAAGAGGTCTCAAAAGTAGGATAATTCTCAAGAAGGCCTTACAAAGTTTAAATGAAGTCAGGGTGGAGTGCTCAAATCTAATGTGAAAATTAGAGATGGCTGCTAATTAAGCACTAATGGTTGAGGAGCTAGCTCCTTCATTGAAAACTGTTACCAAAAATTCAAGGACACTTTGTATAGGTGTTGAAAAGGGGTCAATATGTTTCTGATGTGCCCTAAAAAAACAAATCTCTTCCCTTTACTTCTATAAAATTTTTTTGCAGAAGCTTTATGGGAAGATAAAAGTATATGACGGATAGGGGACGACAGCATAGGTTGTCTGGCTTTTAAAGGAAGTGGGGAAACTACACAGTCAGCTTTAGTTTTGAGATATCTAGGTGAATCATGCCTGTTGAGTGAGACAGGAGGTTTGGAATCGGATCAAGAATCTAAGGTAGCTAAATTAGATGAGGGCAAAGAAAGCGGAACCAAATCTGTTGATGACAGCAATGTGTAATGAGGATGACTTTGCACTTCAACCGGAAAACTTTCTGCAGAAATCTGGGGATCAAGGGAGGTGGAGGATATGCATGCAGGAGAATGGGGGGGGGGGTGCAATTGTGTAATACAGTGTCCTTCGATGATCCTCCCAGTCGGGGGATTATAGCAAAGGAGCTGCTGCATTTGTTGTTTAGAGGAGATATAAAGAGATTGCAGCATAGATGGCCCCATTAGCAAAAAAATGATTTCTACCACCTTCATGTTGAGAGACCACTAATGAGGTAGTAGAATGGACCTACCCAATTTGTCTGCTATCACGTTGGACTTCCCTGAAATGTGACTGCTATCAGAAACCAATTGGATGAGATCGCCCACTGCCTTACTCTGGGGCTTCTCAACACAAGGAATAATACCTAGTTCTTCCTTGTTTGTTGATATACCAAACTACTGACATATTGTCTGTCTGAATCGCAACTATCCCAAAAGGGTGAGAGTCTTGGAAGGCCTGCAACTCTAACAGCACTGCTGTCATTTCCAGGACATTGATATGCACATGTTGGCCTCTTCGGGGGACCAAGTGCCTTGTACTGTTTTCCACAGGAAGTGTCCTCACACCCAATCTGGGATGCATCCATGGTCATTATGGCCTTGGGCTGAAGGAGAATGAAAGGACGGCCTTGTAGAACCTGATCTGATTGAACCCAAAACCAAAGGTATCTCTTACATGCCTGAGTAATTCTTATTTGGGCTGACGTGTTAGTAAAGAATAGGCCATTGTGCTGCTAACATCCATTGATGAATTCTCATGTGAAATCTTGCAAGATTAACTAGGAGTATAAATGCTGACACTGACCCCAAGGCTTATAGAATCAATGAGGCTGAGATTATGGTACTGTGAATTATTCTTCTGATCTGGAATCTTGACAGTTTCTACTCCTAGGAGAGGAAGATAAGCTGTCGCTGATACCATGTTGAAATTTGCTCCTATGAATTACAATGTCTTAGACAGTTCTGAGATTTGTTGTAAATTACAGCTATCCTCAGATGGAAGCAAGTCTCGAGTACCTGATCTCGAACTCGTATTAGTAGATGCCTGGTCAGGGGGGTAATGAGCCAGTCATCCATGTGGAGAAACACTCAGAATCCCTGCAGTCTCAAGTGAGCTGCTACTACTGCCATACATTTGGTGAACACCCTGGGGGCTGTGATGAGGCCACAGGACTGTGCTCTGAACTGGTAATGACTGGCTCCCAGCCGGAAGCGTAGATATCTTTTGGACTGTCTGTTCATTTTTATGTGATAGTACACATTCTGAATGCCTGCCGAGCACATCCAGTTATTCTTGCAGAAAAAGGAAGAATAAACTGAACTGTGACCATCTGAAACTCTGTGTGTTGAACTGATTTGTTTAAGTTGCTGAGATCCAAAATCAGTCTTCAGTCCCGTTTTCTTTGGCACTAAAAAGAATCTTGAGTAAGTTCTGGATTCTATCAGGTCCGGTGGGACTTCTTAGATGACTTTTTCTAGCAGCTTTTATATTTCTAGTGCTGCTGTTTTCCTCTGACTGGGTGGAACATCAGGACATTTGCATAGAGATGGCGGTGGGAGGGAAAAAGGGAATTATATAACATCTGGAAATAATCCTCTGCACTCACATATCTTTGTGATGTCTATCCAGGTTCTCTGGTGCAGGGATAAATGACCCCTCATTTCCTCCAGAGGGGGACAATCAGGCCTCCTTTCAGGAATGCTGACAAGGTCTGTCAGAGTAGGAATCTCTAGACCCTTGGTTCTGCAGGCCTCCTCTCCCGCATGGGCGGCATCTTCCATTCGAGTTCCCCCCTCTGCCTCTCAGGGAACTACCTCCACGTGAATCTTGAAAAGGACCATGAGACTTCTTGAACCACATTTTTCATCTTCCTCATTTGTTCCTGGTGAAGGTTCCTTTGAGGCGTCGAAAAACGTACTCCCACTCCAGAGAGGGTCTTTCCATCCTGCTCATACCTGGAGAGTGTCTCCTTCACTTTGGGGCCAAACAATGAGGTTCTGTCAAAAGGAGCATTAATGAAACAGGACTTGATGGACTCCACAAAGTCACACAAGAGCATCCAGGAATCCCTCCCTAAATGAAATGCCTTAACCTGCTGCCTTTGAGGTACCTTCAACTGCATGAGAGATAAGCCTCATGGATGAATTAGAAATTAATTTTTGGGTCACCAGCTGTGAGGGCACAGAAGCCTGAGTCTCAGCAGTAGTGGTCCAAGAAATGGATTTTGACAGTTCCTTTTTCAAGTCCCTCTGTAGTCTTGTAAAGTGTGCCAAGTAGTTCAGCAATCTGAGGGAGAAGGTCGCTGAAGCATAGACACTCTTCCCAAATCAGTCCAAAGCCCTAGATTCCCTGTTAGGGGGATGGACATAAGAACCCTGCTCCACAAGTTCCTTCTTGGTGGCCACCGCCACGACCACAGCATCATTGGGCACTGCCTTGCTCCAAAACCCCCTTCATATGGGTGGTGCCTGAATCCGATCCAATCTTTTGAGGATTGTCTCAGCTGTGTCTGGCTCCTTCCATGCCCACCTAGAGATCAAGTCAATGAGCTTGTTGGTGGGCAGAGTTACCCAGGAGGCAGACGGGCCAGACTAAAAGGCCTCCAGGCATACCAATTCCTCTGGAGAAGGGTTATTGGTAGACCAACACCTCTGCTTAAGAATCTCAAGGATGTCTGCAAATGAGACATCTTCGGGTGGTGATCTTGGGGACCCTTCCTCTTCAACAAAATGAGCATCTTCTGTGACAGACTCCTAAGGGGAGTCTAAGTGCCTCCTCTTGCACCTCCTCTTCCTAGGGACTTCTTTGGTGGGATGATGCGGAGAAGTACTGGAAGAGACAGGCTGGGTAACCTGGAGACTTTCGGCTGGTTGTCCCCATGGTGGAGAATGCTGAGGACCAAGGTATAGAGGCACATGGGATCCAGAGGGGATATACGAGGGGGTAGGGACCAACTGTCCTGCAAAAGCAGAGAACACTCTCTCCACCACCTCAAAAGCAGAATGTTCCGGGGAGAAGGAAGCTGATGGAACTAAGAAGCCACTCTTCCGCCCCATCGGCTCCCCCTGCCCCAAAGGCAGTCCACCTGAGGCAAAGGTCAGAGCCATTCTGTCCAATGCTGAGGCTACAAGGGGGTAGAGATGGCTCCAACAACTTTGGAGTCAACTCTAATGCCTCTGATCTGACAGGGACGCTTTGGCTATAAAACTGTTGGAGCCGGTGCACTCTGAAAAAGACTCCGAGCCAAAGATACTAAAATCTTCAGATCCAATCCAGATGGTCCTGGAAGAATCAGATCCAAGGGCCCAGAAACGATAGGTCAAATCAGAGAAGGGGCAGAGATTTGAGTCGGACGAACTCCCATCTGTATCTGTGCAGAGAGAAAGTTTCTCATCATTCTGTCCACATCAGCCTCAGTTAAACTTCTGGATGAATGAGAAGAAGTTTCTGATGGGGACCTAGAGTGCCAGTGGGACTCAAGATATGGGAAAGTACTCTAGAAGACAGTGGTTCAATGGAAGGGGAATGCCTGGCCCTGGGCAAAGGCTTCAGATCTGAAAAGCTAGGATCTGAGGCAGCAATGTTTGACTCCGACACAGGCTGAAGTGGAGCAGTCTTTGGATCTCACTTTGTGTTTTTTCCATGTTAGTTGCGTGGTAGAATCCGAAGAGGGAGTCGAAGATCAGGAAGGGCCTAAAGGCTTAGCCAAAGGCTCCTTAAGCTTAGGTTTGGGAGTGGTGAGCCCCAGAAATACCCTTTGCAAAGGAAGAAGATAAAAGTCCTTTCAGAATTAATTTATTTTTTCTGTCTACAACTGTTAACAGGTTGAAGTCCTTGCAGACGGAGCAATCCACCTGTAAATGGTCTGGGCCCAAACAACAGACACACAAAGTGTGCGCACTGGAGAGAGGCAACTTGTGTCTACATTTGTGGCACCTTTTAAAGCCAGATGGACCCTTTTAAGAAATTTTTAATAACAGAAGAAAATAGCAGAAAAGTTTTTTTTTTCTATTTTATTAACAGGCTAAAACACAAAAAGACAAAAATACCAGCAATGGTAATTGCAATTACAATAAAAGAATGTAAAGAGGGGAAAAGGGGAAAAAGCTTGCCTACTATGGTAAGAAGATTACACAACAAAAGTGTAAAAGGGGGTTATTAGTGATAAGAAACACTAAAATTTAAGTTTTATAGGAAATAAAGAAAAGCAGTAACTTATCTTCTCACTCTACTCAAACACTTCAGTGCTCAAAATGACCATGTCCAAACGCGAAAAGCAACAAACGAGATCTGAGGTATGTTAAAGGTCGGTGCATTATGAGTAACGGAGGAGATCAAGAGATTTTTAGTGCCATGAGCTAAAATAACAGCAGAGTCGAATCCTAGGGTCAAATCCAAACCCAACTGTTGAGGAATGAATGAAAATATTGACAACATCAGATTTAGTGGTTTTTGACATTTAGTGAAAATTCTGGGAGCACCAGATAAGCCAAATGGTAAAGCACAAAACTGGAAGTCAGATCACCCTGCTCTGAAACATAAGAGCTGTCTGAGCTCCAGCACAATGAAGATATGAAAGAAGGTGCCATTCAGGTCCACAGTTAATATCCATAGCAGTGCCAGAATGAGTAGTAATAAGTTTTAATGGGTAAGCATTTTGAATTTGAGTACCACAAAAAATGTAGTTTTGAGAAGCCTAGCATTGGTCTCCATGGCCCTTAATTCCTTGAGCCAGAAGAGCCTGAAGTAAAATTCTGAGCTTTCTTGTCCAGGTGGAACATACAATGGATCCATGTTGCAACACTGCACCTATCTGGAAGGGAATCTGATGCCTCTGTTGTTCTGGAACTGAAAGAATTCCTAAGAATGGTGGAATCCTCCATAGCTGCAAGGAGTATCCTTTCCTTATAGTTTTGAGCACCTATTTGTCCTGGATGATTAGCTCCCAAGCTGAACTGAAGAGGGAGAGCCATACTCCTAACTTCATAAGTCATTATGGGAGAGTCATGGGGTTGGGGTGGGATTTGGTGAAGGGAGTGTTGAGGTGTCTTGGATTGTCACAGGGACCCCTGTTGAGTCCTAAGTTCCCACCAAAGCCTCAGTCAAGAACCATATTGCCTCTTTATTTGGTATGAAGACACGAATCACATCACTATGTTGTTGTCTATGATTACTTATAGAGGTCCTGGAATCCAAAGATGGTTTAGGGATTTGACAGCATTCATTAGTACCATAATTTCTTTGCATTTATATGTATTAATTTGTCTTGCTTGTTCCATAGGCCCCGAGATTTCACCCCCTTGGATAAAATTTCCCAAGCAAAGTCTGAGACATCTCAGAAATCTCTAAATTTATCCTACATCCATCTGCCTGTCCAGCAATAAAAATGATTCCACACAACTATGTTCCCAGTATGGCGCTATGATCCAGTGACAAAAAACTCCTGTCTTGTCTACAAGACTATCAAATCTGCTGGGCACTGTCTGTACTCGTACAAGGTTGCAAAGGCCCGGAACTCCTTACTTGTATCCATCAGGTCAATACTCTCCCTTTCATCTTTCAAAACCACTCTGGAAGACTTCCTAGCTAAAATCTGTCTCTGTTCTTGCTCAAAGCTACGATAAACTATATCCCTAGATGTGAACAAGTACCTTTTCTTTCCTTATACCACCTTACTGTCTCTTCACTCACTTCCTTACTTCTATCAAATTCTTTTCCCTGACTTTCTCTCCAAATATACCATAAGCCTGTTTTTCCCTCACTTCATATTGCAATTCCTGTTTGTATTAGACTAACTTACCTTTAATTTCTCTACAAACTGTCTAAAATTTCTTTAAATATTAAATGACTGTCATATAAATTGTATCGATTCTTAACCAATGTTTTTATACTATGTCTAATTTATTACAAGTATTTAAACTGCAAATGTTTTGTTTTACTTTTGAAGACTGTAAAATTACTGTTCTCAAAATGTTTTGTAATTGTTTGGAACTCTTCTCCCTATGCCTCCACTGAAAATGGGCTTCCACCCAGTCAGACTTTCCCGGTAATCAAATGTCAATAAATAAGTAAATCTGTGGTTACAGACACAGTAGGGGCTGGAACAGAAAAAGAATGAACTGGGTTCGGAGACAACTGATTCACCCACCACAGTACTTTCCTTTTTGCTAACAGCAACACTGATATCTGTAATGATAGGAAGATGCTGGTGTTTAGTCCAAACTGATTTGCTAAAGCACTTAATTTTCCTCGTGTGATGTCTAGCCAAAAAACTGTAGAGGCCACAATACCTAGAATCCTGAGATATTCCATGGCAGATGCCAGAATCTGGTTAGAAAATATCAGAAACTACTACTTTTAAAATTCTACTTTGTCTTGAAGAAGAAAAGCCATCATTATGGATATATCCAGGATAAATCTCAGAAACACTATCCTGCAAGATGAATTTACAGATTATTCCATGTTCTCCTTCCATCCCAGACTGAGAAAAAAAAGTTGTTTTTTTAAACAAGCCCAAGATTCTTAACTTATAAAAGAATCTGCAAAAATAAGGCAATGTAAATGCCTTGCAACCTGCAATGGGCTGTTAAAGGAGGCAATCAATGTGTAAACATTCTTGGAGCTGCTCACAACCCAAAGGGTAAAGTAGAAAATTGAAAATGCAAACTAGAACATCAGATGCGTCTCCTACATGCAAGACGTAAGGTACATATCTGACATATGGACACCTAATCCTCAGAACTGAAGTGCCCACGGAGAACCAGAGCAATAACATGCATATCCAGGAAGGGAAGAAGGAGATAAATATGGAGAAAAGACCCCCTCGGCCAGAGGTAGGGCAACAGCAAATAAAACAGGGGTAGGAAGGAGGGAGCGAATATTGCAATATTAAGAAGCAGGACATCTACTGTTATGGTAATATCTTTCTTATCACTGTTGCAGTATTCTTTACAACTGTTTAAGTACAAAAATTACTGCAAAGTATGGGAGAAGGAAGGCAAAGACCCTTCCACAAACCACTGAAGGATGGCCCTGGCAAAACCTGCCCTGGCTCTGGAAATGGTATTCAACTTGTAATGTTTGGTAAAACTGAAAAAAAAAAACAAGTAGCAGCTTCCAAGATGGATCTAGTATCTGGACCTTTGAAGAAAGGGATTTATATTAAAAGATCGAATGGCCGCAACACTGAATCCCAGTTCATCAAGAGTAGAGCATCAAAGAATACAACTGTCGAACGTCGACTTGATCAAACCTCACAGTGTCGAATTGCAACAGTTGGCCAACAGCTCAGAAATCTGTGCATAAGTCAGAATGAATGCAAATATTTACTATCACAATGTTATACATACCAAAAGTAATGTGTAAGATGTTAATGTCTCAGCTGTTGGCCAACTATTGCGATTTGAAGAGGTGAGATTTGAACAAGTCGTCTTTCAACAATTGTATTTTTCAATGCTCTGGTCTCAATGAACTGAGATTCGATGTGGCCATTCGAACTTTTAATACAGGTCTGAAGGAAGCACCAGAAGCTGCCACTGCCCTGGCAGAATGAGCACAAACAGAAAAGGAAAGCTGATCACCATGAAAACAATAACAAAAAGAAATGGCCTAAGAAATCCAGGAGGAGATAACTTGCTTAGGCACTGCCAAACCCAGTTTCCTGGCATGAAAGTAAACAAAAACCTACTCAGAATTTCTGATGTGTTTGCTTTATCCAAATAACATCTGAGCTGTCTATGTAAATCTAAGATGTGCAGTCCCCTCTCAATATAAGTCTATGGAGAAGGGGAAAATGGAGGGAAGATGAACTGATTCTAGGACAAATCATTAGCCACCTTGGGCAAAAAAGTAGGAGTGGCACAAAGAACACCTTATCCTTGTGAAAAAACAAAAAGGAGAAACTCCCATAAGTGCTTGAAGTTCAGAGACCCTTTTGGCAGATGTAAGAGCCACCAACAATACAATCTTCCAAGTACAATGTTGTAGGGAAGAAGAAAAGGCAGGCTGAAAAAGGGACTGAGTCAATTTTTCAAGAACAAAATGAATGTCCCAAGAAGCAATAGGCTTTCTTGGAGGACTGATATGAAAGACACCTTTTAGGAATTGTTTGACTTCAAAACTAGAAGCCAAAGGTGGACTAACAGGCATACAGGCAAAAATGGCTGACAAATTTTAACAGGGGTGTAGCTCTGAGCAATTCACACATATAAGAAGGGACTGTAGGGACCCCCACAGAGAAAGGGTCGAGGTCGGGTCTATATCATTTGAGCAAACGCTTAATTGAGCGAATCACTATTTGCTGAACTGAATTAAGCGAAAGCTCAATTAAGCAAATGTTTGATTAAGCAACAGTTTCCTAGGGAGAAAAACAACAGCCAGAAACAGCAGCCCACCCACCGATCAGAACAAAACTAAATTTAAAACTCTGCAAAGTGGGGGGGGGGGGCTCTGCCTCCCACACCCCCAACTAAATATGCCAACTCCAAGATCGCACTACAGTGAGAAAAGGACAAATACCAGATGATGGCCAACCATGTCCTTTCCCTGGAAAAAAAATGTGCTTAACCAAGTGTTTGCTTAATTGAGCTTTCTCTTAATTCAGTGCAACAAATAGTGATTCGCTCAATTAAGCATTCACTCAAATGATATAGACCCATCCAGGACATGCTTGAGACACCAAATAGAAAATCTCTTCCATTTAGCCACATAGGATTTTCTAGTCCTTGTTTTTTTGTCCTCCTCCAAAACTTGAAGCGCGTCCTCGGAAAATTGGTGCATGAAAGGAATCAAAACTCTATTACCCAAAGTGTCAGTTGAAGTGTGGACACATGAGGGTGAATGAGAGATCCATTGTCTTGTGTGAGAAGATTGATCCCATTGGGTAACTTGTGATGACTGCCCCTGGTCAGGTGAAAAAGAAGGTAGCACCAGTGCTGTCTGGGCCAAAACGGTGCCACCAGCACTTTGGCTGTGCCCCACATGATCGTATGTAAGACACTGGGAATTAGAGAAAGAGGAGGAGGATAGCCATCCCCTTCCAAGAAAAAGATATGACATCCACTTTCCAAGCCAGAGGACCTGGCACTCTGGAACAGAACTGGGGAAGCTGTCTGTTCAGAAAGGAGGCAAAAACTTCTACTTGAGGAGTACCCCACCGATATACAAGGTCCAGAAGCAACTCCCTGTGAAGCATCCATTTTTCACTACGTGCCCTGGACCTGCTCAAAGAGTCTGCCAGTATACTGTGCTCTGAAGTGATGCAAACTGCCTGAAGAACCAGGTGATGGCGGACTGCAAAATCTCAAGCTTGAAAGCCAACATTCAAAGTAGGTAATACTTTGTGTCCCCTTATTGTTGATGTACCACAACTGTGGTATTGTCTGTAAAAACATTTAGAAGACCCAGAAGACAAAGAGCATGAAAGGCCTGAAGAGCTAAGATTAGGGTCCTTACATCTCTGGCAGCTGTTGTTGAGACCAAAGACCGTGGACTTTCAGGTTGTTGGAGGAAACTCCCCAACCTTGATCAGACGCATCTATCTACAGCTCCTGAGTAGGGAGAGGAACTTGAAAAGGAATACCTTGATTTAGGAAAATGTGATGAATGCATGAGCAAAGTTGAAATGAAGGAGTCCCAATGGCGCACTTACCTTTAGATCGTTCTTTACAGGAAGCAGCTCGATGAATGGTAATATAGATCAACTTCAGAAGTGTAATTTGGAGTGGCATCCATATGTCCCATACCTACCTTACAACTTGCAAATAGGACATATGTCTGATACATGATGCTTGGAAGGTGCAAAAGGCTTTGGTATCTTGGCCATACATTAAGCTATCCTTGGTGCCACAGAGGGAAGTGAAGACGTAGACTTTGGGAAAGCTTTACTTGAATGCTAGGGGGGACTGGAATGTCAGGCTGGGGAAGGGGAAAAACATGATGGGACATATAATCAATCTGCTTTTTTAAATATGCCTTGTTTTGGGAGGGCCCTCCTTTTTTTTTTTAACCTCCCTGCCACTACTTTCTGAACATTTTTTTTTTTTTTTGCCTGTGCCTTGTTGGGATTTGTTTATTCAATTTCCTGTGGGAACCTGAACTGGAAGGAAAGTTTCTATTATATTTTAGCATGGAAGATTGAAAAGCTTGGGTTAACTCACCTGAATTAACTTTCCTCATCCCTCAAATCTTTTAAGGATTTCAGCAGAAGAAAATTTAAATAATACCTCTATATCCAGGGAAGTATGCATAGCTCAGCTCTGACATCCATTGCAGCAAGGCAAATTTTCTCTTCACTTACCGAATTGCAACTGCTCTACAAACAGCATCAGCAGTGTCATAAAGACAAAGAGGAAACGTAGAAAAAGAGATAAGTAATGGAGATGTTAAAGAAATAGAAACTGAGGTCATGGAGTACCTGCAAAGTGAAGGATTCAGGGTAGAAAATCTAATTCAGAAAGCACCATAACAGGAGAGAGTAATGGATATCCAAATTATGGGGAAATCAGTGGAACAGGAAGCAATTGGTCAGGTGCCATATGAAGATAATTTGGAGCTTTCCACAGGAAACCAGTTTAAACATTTATTTGAAGCTAGACAGCAAGGGAGGCAACAGGAAACTGTGAAAACTGATGCAGACAATGTTGAGGAGTGATAGGCCAGTGAGTTCCCATATGATACAGCAACAGATGGCATGGGATGAAGTTGGAGAAGGTGCCACAGAAAAATGCCATAGAATCTTCTATAGAATACCTGCAGGAATTGGAAAACAAGGGATGTGCCCTTAGTTTGGAAGAAAATGAGCTAAGAGAAGAGATGCTTGATTTAATAGACATAGACAGATATATCAAGATCAATGAAAGAAATAGACAGCAGAAGGTTAATAAAAACCCAAAAAGTCAGACGTTTGATAAAACAAATGAACACAATAATTAGGAGTGTTCATAGAGACCATGTGATGTAACAGAAGTAAACAGGATATATTACTGTGCAGCTAAATTAATAACTGATAAAGTTCTACCACAAGAACACTGGGTAGTGAGGGAAAGGAAGTGGAGAAATCGAACACCATCATGGAAATATCGAATAGAGAAAACTATAAAGCAGTTAAGACAAGAAGTGTCACTGTTAGAAGATTAGAGAAGAGGGAATACAAAATAAAAATACTAAGAAAAATAGATGTGATAAAAGCAATGCGCAGTATTAGAACAGACCAGGATCTATCATGCACTATTACAAATAAACTAAAAATTGCAGCACAGGCGGAAAGACTTAGAAGATACAAAAATAAATATAAAGGAAAAGTACAAAAAATAATTTATTGATGATACAAAAAGTTTTATAGAGAATTGGGAAATAAGGTAAAAGGAATTGAAAGACTGCCAAAAAAAGAAGAAATAGATACATTTTGGAGAAGTATCTATGAAGATCCTGTGTAACATAATAAAGATGCTAAATGGATAGAAGAAGTTAAAGAAAGAATAAGAGGTTCAAAGGTACAGGATATGAAATGGGATGAAGTAACAGCCAGACAGACTGAAACAAAGTTAAGAAAAGCCTCTAATTGGAAAACCCCAGGCTCAGATGCAGTATCTAATTTTTGGCTGAAAGTATTAACATCTTTGCACGAAGATTTAGCCATGAGTAAGAATTGTTTATATGCACACCCCGAACAGACACCAACCTGGTTAACAACAGGAAAAACAATGCTCCTACTTAAGAGAGAACCTGCAAGCTGCCCTAAAATTACAGACCAATAACTTGCCTTTCGACGACGTATAAACTATACACGGGAATTGATGCTGACAGAGTTTATAGTCATTTAGAAGAAAATGCAATTATGGCAGTAGAACAAAAGGGCAATAAAAGAAAGTCATATGGAACAAAGGATCATTTGTTGTTACATAAAGTCATAGTGGAGAACTGTCAAAAGGGGAAGAATCTAAGTATGGCATGGATTGACTACAAAAAAGCATTTGATAGTATATCCCACATTCATGGATAAAAGAGTGCTTAAAATGTATAAGATACACCCTACACTGATCAACTACATTACAGTGACCATGAAACAGTGGCAGACCACTTTGCAATTAAACCATTTTAAAGGACAAATTATTTTCCCAGGGATAAAAAAAAAAGGGGGGGGGGGGATATTCCAGGTTGACTCTGTCACTGCTGCTATTCTGCCTTGCTCTTAACCCATTAAGCTGTCAAATAAAACTTAGCAAGGAATATTTCAGAACACTTAAATTAATCCTGAAAACAGCACTGACATCTAGGAACAAAATTCAAGCTATAAACCAATTTGCTCTTCCTGTCCTACAGTTTTGGAGTGATTGACTGGCCCCAAAATGTGTTGGGCAGATTAGATAAGAAAACAAGAAGGATGCTTCATGCTCACCAAATGATTTATAAAAAATCAGTGCATACCAAGATTATATATTCCCCATTTCAAAGGAGGGGAAGGACCTCCTTGAAATTGATTACATGTACAGATCAGCAATTGTGGGACTGCACACTTATCTGCTGACCTCACAAGACCCAAATGTAGTGAAAGTGTTGAAACACGAGGAGAATAAACCTAAGATGGCTTCTCTGCTTAATTTAGCAGAAGCATATCGACATCAAGCAGGAATGGAAATCAAACCAGAAGTGGATAAAAAAAATCAGGCAGCAACTGAATGTGCCAAAAAACAAAAGAAAGAATATAAGAAGGACCAGATGAGAAGGTGAGAAATGTGGAAAAAAGCATAAATATAGTTGCAAGTATAGAAAACTTCTGGAAGAACCTCATGTTGATCAGGAACGAACACAGGAATGGTTGAGGAGAGATGAACTCAAACCAAAAGATGAAAGGTTAATATTGGCAGCCCAAGATATTGGGCTACGTACATGTTGGTTTACAAAGTCCACTGAACATATGGGAGAAACAGACAAATGTAGGTTTTGTAAAACCAAATTGAAAACAGTTGCACACCTTGTTGCTGGTTGCGACATACTAATGGCAGAAGGACTGTATACTGAAAGGCATAATGTGGCAAGATTGTTGCACTGGGGATTGTGCAAACATTATGGTACTGAAGTGGCTGAAAATGTATTGCTGGAAACATGAGCCACAACGCATCATAGAAAATGATGTTTATATCACATGGGATCACCCATTACCAACAGTTCAAAAGATAGACACTAAAAAAATGGATATAGTGGTCCAAGAAAAGAAGACAAGATCATTGAAATCACCACACCCAGTGACTACAGTGTCTTGCATACAGAGAGAGACACAAAATCATAAAATATCAGGATCTGCAGGCAGAAACGAGAGCAATGTGGAAGAAAGATACTCAGACAGTTCCAATAGTAGTAGGAGCAACGGGTCTTATAAAAAAGAATGTACAATCCTACTTAGATATATGTTACCAATCCATGTAACTCCATACGAACTGCAGAAGGAATCATTACTGTGCACATTGCAGTTACTGTGAAGAGCACTTTTGGCTGATATCAAAGATTGAAAATACTAATTTCATGAACTTTAATCGTACTTTGACTTGGGAACAGGGTCCATTCCCGTCATGGTATTAGAAACCCAGAAGATTTGGAGAAATTAAAAAAGAGTTTGATAGTAAAAAGTAGAAAAAGCATTTGACAGTATCCCACATTCATGGATAAAACAGTGCTTAAAAATGTATAAGATAAACCCTACACTGATCGACTACATTACAGTGACCATGAAACAGTGACCACATTGCAACTAAGTCATGATAAAGGACAAATTATTACCCCAGGGATAAAAATTCAAAGGGGGATATTCCAGGGTGACTCTGACACTGCGGCTGTTCTGCCTTGCCCTTAACCCATTACGCTGTCTACTTAACAGCTTATGCCATGGTTATAATTTGGCTCCTAGAAAACAACAAAGGGTAAAGACCTCTCATCTTCTCTTTGTCGATGATTTAAAACTGTATAAGCTCATTAGATGAGGAACTGAAAGCACAACTGCAAGTTGTCAAAACCTTTTCAGATGGTACAAAATGACATTTGGTCTTGATAAATGTGCAAAAGCAACCTTTAAAGCAGGAACACTGCAACACCAGGAAAACATCAGTTTGGGACAAGAATGTGATATAAAAGTACTTGAGCAAGGAGGAGTGTATACACATTTAGGAACTGATGAAGGATCAACAATAAAACATGAACAAATGCAAATAAAACTTAGCAAGGAATACTTTAGAAGACTTAAATTAATCCTGAAAACAGCACTGACATCTAGGAACAAAATCTAATCTACAAACCAATTTGCTCTTCCTGTCCTGACTTACAGTTCTGGAGTGACTGACTGTCCCCAAAACGTGTTGGATAGATTAGAAAGGAAAACAAGAAAGATGCTTCATGTTCACCAAATGATTTATAAAAATCAGTGGATACCAAGATTATATATTCCCCGTTCTGAAGGAGGGATGGGCCTCCTTGAAATTGATTATATGTATAGATCTGTAATCATGGGACTCCACACATATCTGCTGACCTCACAAGACCCAAATGTAGTGAAAGTTTTGAAACATGAGGAGAATAAATCTAAGATGACTTCTCTGCTTAATCTAGCAGAACCATATCAGCATCAAGCAGGAATGGAAATCAAACCAGGAGTAGATAAAACTCAGGCAGCAACTGAATGTGCCAAAAACAAAAGAACGACTATAAGCTGAAGGACTAGATGAGAAGGCAAGAAATGTGGAAAATGCATAAATATAGTTGCAAGTATAGAACTCTTCTGGAAGAACCTCATGTTGCTCAGGAATGAACGCAGGAATGGTTGAGGAGAGGCCAATTCAAACCAAGACATGAGAGGCTAATATTGCTGGCCCAAGACAGTGGGCTGCATACACGTTGGTTTACAAAGTCCATTAACTATAGTGTCTTGCGTACAGAGAGAGACACGGTCATAAAGTATCAGGATTTGCAGGCAGAAACGAGAGCAATATGGAATAGAGATACCCAGACATTTCCAATTGTAGTAGGAGCAACAGATCTACAATCATATTTAGATATGCTACCATGTAACTCCGTATGAATTACAGAAGGAGTCATTAATGGGCACATTCCAGGTGCTGCGAAGAGCACTACTGGATGATATCAAAGAGTGAAACAATATTAATTTCATAAACTTTAATCGTACTTTGACTTAGGAATGGGGTCCATTCCTGTCATGGTATTAGAAACCCAAAATACTTGGAGATATTAAAGATATTAGAGTATGTTTGGTTACCTGGCATGCAGAAGATATTAAATAATTCAAGGGTGTCAATCTCTTACTGTCAAGGGAAGCCAGCAAAAACTTAGACATGTGAGCCTGACAATTCACTCTCCTGAAGGCTAAGATGAAAGAACTATAAACTTTCTTCCAAAACCTATTAAAGGCTTTCCTATCTTTGTCAGAAGGAATAGGGTTAGCTGCCATAAAGTGCTTGGCACGTAATAGTTTTGTCAGTGAAATTATTGCACGGTCTAATTTAAGGTTTGAAAAAATAAATTTGTGGGCCTGGGAACCTTATATACTTTATCAGCTTTTCTGGGGGTAGATGGTCAACTGCCAGGTAAACTGTTGGCTGCATGGAAAGCAACATCAAATGCAACAAAACAGGAGGAAAAGCTGCAGGTTGAGGAAAATACACATGTAGCAAATATCTTTGAGACTCTGGTATTTCTTTTTGTTCCCACTGAAATAACTCCTTCATTCTGGCAACAGTATCAGAAGAAGAAGACTACTCTTCAGGTGTGAAATCTGAAGAAAAACTTTCCACAGTTAGTGTCACCATTCTGTACAGAAGGAACTTGAGAAACACAGTTTAATTTCTGTCTCTCAGACTTCTTCTTTTGGCTTTTCCCGGTAGGGGTCACCACAGCGGATCACCTGTCCGCTCATGATTGGCAGTGGAGTTTTACAGTGTCGAGTTGCCAGCCCGCCGCCAAACCTTCCACAGAAGGCACACATGCACGCACTCACACCTAGGGCCAATTTAGAGTGTCCAATCCACCTACAGCATGTCTTTGGGATGTGAGATGAAACCGGAGTACCCAGAGGAAACCCACGCAACCACAGGGAGGACATGCAGACTCTGCACAGAAGGTACCCCAGCCGAGAATCGAACCGGAGAACCTCTTGCTGTGAGGCGACAACGCTAATAAGGAAACAGAAAAGGCTTCAAGTTAAGGAAAAATATTCATAAATTAAGACAGTTACTCAGACCAACAATCATTCTGATATCCTGGAAGTAAAATGAAAGTTGCTGGCAGTTGCAAGTTTTTTTTTTTTTTAAAAATTGGTTTAAGTTTTTTTTTTAAGATTGGTTTAAGTTTTTTTTATTAAGCAAAATACATCAGAGAAGATGTTGAAACTGCCTGAGGTACTGATAAGCGCAGTAAATAACTTCCAACTGGAAAGAAATGAAATCCATAAAAGTGCTGGATGCCTAGAATGATAACATCAAAGAAAAGAAGGAAATGGTTAGGAAATGTTTTAGGAACTACTTTCAAACGATTTACAAAACTAAGGTAAAATATACAGAAAGCTGAATGAAACGTTTTCTTGAATCATTACTTATGCTTTGTAATTTCTTATGTGCTATCAAATGTGCTTGCAAAGAATATTAAAGGGGCACTGAGGTATACATGTAATAAGTGAATGTTGAGGGGTATATTGCTTAAAGGACGTTGAAACTCTTCCATTATATCCTTTTTTCTTTTTGAGAAATTTTAAAGCACCAGAATAATTCCAAGTTCTTCTTATAAAATTTTGTTTTCCTAACATGGTTGTCATGGGCCTTTCATACTAATGTGATCGTATTTTGTTGCTTTCTTGTCTCCTTCCAGGAATCAATTTCAATAGCCCTTGATATGAGTTATGCATAACATAAGGAAATGATGATGTTTTCCCATCCCACTGACATTCAATGGCAACAGTCAAAGGCTTCTTAAACAACTCGTGTAAAAGAAGTTGCATTTTTCCGTGAATGCTTCTCATGTGTGTGTGTGTGTATTTTTTTTTTAGCTTGTTTAAAGCTATTCACACCACTGTCTAACTTAAACATTTCCATTCTACACAATGTATGCCCTGGGAACTTCTACCCAAAGCCAATTATGGAAAGCTAAAACCACTTATAGAACTATTAATCTAGCAATAAAATAGCGGTTACTTCAGCTACTCAAACCAGGTAAGAACGTCAACTGAAGTTTAAGCACATACATTTCCAGACATTTTTTCAGTAGTGTAGAAAGTAAACAGAAAGGACAAAGAAGAACATGGTCATCAGTGACTGAAGTCCTGCAACGTTTTAGGCACCATACAACTCCATTAACACTGAAAGGAAATGACTGCTCAAAACACTGCCATTTAATAAGGACTACAAAACTATTTATGTTATACTTTTTTTTGGAAGCAAAACTTCACTGTTTTAATTATAAGAGTATAGCTACACTTGCGTTCCATGAAAAAAGTTTTTGACTGCATCAAAGTACATGAAAATGGCTGAAGTTACTGTTGTTAGAACTATTTGAACACTGAGGATGCTGTAGACCTTCCGAAGAAAATCCATCCGGATTTCAGACTGTGAATCAAAATATGAGAAAGAAGAAAATCTTTTCATTTTTAAATGAGGGGAAGACTCGGAATGTAAAGAATGTAATGCTTCAAATAAACTGCATCCAAACCCAGTCAATCCTCTATATCTGAACAATCCACAAACTACCAGAAGGAAGAGCAAACAGCCACAGAAAAAAAATCCAAAAAATGTTTAAGAAATCTAGCACCTCAGCAAAAGGTACTACAAGCCCGTAAAACAGCATACAATAAATGCATATATCAATAAATTAATTAATAAATCAGAAATATCAGTTAATTAAATATCTCCAATTAAGCTCTGTATTTAACTCTACAGGAGCCAATGTGTTATATATTAAAATAAATATAGCTTCTTCATATAACAATTTATCTTTCAAAGAAACCAGTTCACCCACATTAATCTTTTCCAAAACACTTGCTTTAAGAAGTTTAAAATTACTCTGATGGTAATTCCTAAAGTGAACTGCCAGAGGGTTATCACAATTCCCATTTTTTATATCTGTGTTCCTGAAGCCTCACTTTAAACATTCTTTGGCCTTCCCCTATATAAAATTTCTCACAGGGACACTTTAAGACATAAATAATTCCCAAAGTGCTACAAAAAAAAGCTGACTAGGATTAAAACTAACTCCACTGATCTTAGAAAAATGTTGAACAATAAAAGAACAAAACAATGTCCACAAACAAAAGTGCCTAATTTAGAAAGAACTCATTTATTAAATTTAACATTTGACATCTTAAATCTATTATGAACTACAATGTCAGCTATACCACATCCTTTTTTAAAAGAAACTAAAGGTTTCTCTTTTAAAATTCTGGACAATCTATTATCTCTAAATACTATAGGCCAGAAATAATATAAAAGTTTAATGATTTTGTCACTAAGGACATTAAAAATAGTGACAAAATAAATATCCGATCATTTACCTGCTCACTAGAATTATGAAACTGTGGTATATTATAATTAAAAAAGGAAAATCATTCATTTCTTTATTATCCAATTTTCTAACCCATCTTTTAATGGTCACCTTACTATCATTGTAACTCATAACTCTTATCTAAAGCACCGTCAACATCCCTTCTATTATAACTTCTTTGAAGAAGCATTTCAGTTGTATATTGCATGTCCTTCTCAAAATCTAAATCATTACTACACAATTTACCAAGACAGAGAAATTCTCCAAAAGGCAAAGAAGTTATTAAATGGGGGATGGCAACTACTGCCATGTAAAAACTTATTCTCTCCCCCTATTTTCCTATGAACAGTAGTCCTAATGGATCCATCACTCAAACCTTTCAAATTTAGATCTAAAAAAATTAACTTCATTACCTAGATGCAATCCATCAAATCTAAAATGAAACCTATTATTACGCAACAATTTAAAAAGTCATACACTTTCTCTCAGCTGCCTTTACACACAAAAATTAAATCATCTATATAAAGAAAGTATTTAACCACATGATTACGAAAAAACTTTTGATGAAACAGATATTGAATTTCAAAAAAGACACAGTTAAATTAGCATACATGGGGGCAAAAGATGCCACAATGGCTGTTCCCCGAATCTGATGAAATAACGGAAAGATTATACCTAACATTAGATTTAAACTTCAAAACAATCATCAATTAATGTTTCAACAGAAAAATTTAGAACAGCTGAAAACTGTTGAATTATAGTATTGTCAAATGGAGGTATAAATAACATATTTATATTAGATGTATCCGATAAACAATAGGCATTGCATGTGATCTCATTCCACTCACTAATATTACAAACCCCGGAATGGAAAACTATCTTCTGTGCTAAAACTTGCAACTTCCTCATATTCTTTTTCAGACTGAGAAAAATAGCACAACAAATATAACTTGTGTATTAGACAAAAAATTTCACATTTTAAATTATATTTACGAGGAAGAAGAGTTGGGACAAACTTAAGACCAAAATTTAAAGCAGATTGCAAAGACTCTGATAGAGAGCAACCAGATAAATTAATAATTAAAGAATTATTATTTTCAAACAGTACATCAGAACATTGTCCATAGTTACTGCCATCTACCTTTATTATGATCTTGTCTTGACTGTCCATCTGTGCTATTATACTGTCCTGTTCAAATCTATTTCTCTTTCTCTCATTATAAGGTCTATTCATCCGACTTCCGGAGTTATGAAATCTCTCTTCATATGCAGCTGGATCCTGAGTTGTTGGTAACGGGGGATAAACATTCCCATCGCTGTTGCCTTCCGTGAGCGTATCTGCACCATCAGATGAGGCAAAAGAAATGGTCAACGGATTTTTATAACTTCCAGGGGAATGGATCGACTGAGCATGTATTTTAACCTTCCACAGGAAAGCTTTCCTATTGCTATAGTCACAGAGATCTCTCTTTAGACTTCCCTTCTTTATTCAATTAAGTCCTGGTTCATAGGACTTAAATTTATCATTAATGTCAATCAATAATGCATCAAACTTAGAAGTGGAAAGTTGAGAATTAAGTTGCGAACATAAAGATTGTGCTTCAACCTTCAAATAATGTTGTTTTACTTGATCACGTTCAGTAAGAATTTTAACCCATCCTGAAGTGCATTTATGGGCTGCCGCAATCCATCTACTTTTAAAAGTCCGGTCTTCCTCATTATCATCATTAATAGGTGTGCTAGGGCTTTTAAAAGTTCATCTTTTCATTTTTAAATGAGGGGAAGACTCCAAATATAAAGAATAAAATGCTTTAAATAAACTTTAGCAAAACCCAGTCAATCTTCTATGTCTGCCCCAAGTCATTGGAACAGAGGGACAGAAAAAATGCCTAATTTTTTAATATTTCCTTCTCCTGGGAAGCCATCCAGAAAAAGTGTCCTGAAGAACTGTCCTTTCTCTGAGAATCAAGCTCCTCAAGTGGCTCTGCAAAGGAGTGATATCTGATTCGTCCTCTGATACTGACAGAAGTGTCCCACCCTTGTCTGACAAGACCAGCTGAACACCCACAGACAGCAAGATGCCTCTTTGTCCTTAGTGGCTTCCCAAACAGTGGCACCAGAGGGACTGAGAAAAACTGATGAGCCATGTACAACCACAGCAAAGTCGGTCACTGGCAGCAGAAGTGAAAAGAATTCAGGGCTGAAGCCTTTTATACAATGTTTTGCAGATTGAGAAGAGAATGAATAAGGAGCTAGGACCCAGGTCCATCATTATTATTATATATTTTTTTGAATAAAGTGCCTGACAAGTAGATATTGCAGCCTTAATATGGCACTCTTTTTTTTTCTTTGTGTCTAAAAAGTAAGGTCTGAAGTAAAATTTTTAGTGACAATCACCAGAAACACTAACTCTAAACACCAGCAACAATTGTTGACAGAACAGTTAAACTTTTCCCACATAAAAAACAGAACTGGAAGATACTTCCAAACAGGATACTTATTTGCCAAGGTTTAAAGAAGTGTTAGCCAACCATTGATCCCTCAGATCTGCAGCTAAGAGTGCTCTTTGATGGCAAAAAAATACTGAAAGCCACTGACTTTATGCCACTCTCTTAAAGCCGTACAGTGGTTAGAGAATGTGGAAACTGGCACAGTTTTGAAAGCTGACCAGTCATCCAGTCCTTGACAGGCTATGTCTCACATACCTTACACTACTGCAACAGTGAACTAATAATGAACATAACCGTTCCTTGACGGATTTCACAGACTTTACCTTTATCTCCAATCTCTGAAACACTTACCCAGAGGTGCATTGAGTTTTGTTTTAATGTGGTATGAAATGGGATGATTCATCAACCAAGCATGTCTCCTAGTAACAGACCCATGGCAGCTGCTCAATAAGATTCATGCAAAACAGCATAGATACATTTAAGTGAATGTCAGGATACCTGCAGGGTGACATTGTGCAGGTCCTGAATTTCCTTCCTGACATTATTTTGGATCCCTTCTACCATAGATTTAATCTGTTTGTGTACAGACTCAAGATATTTCAGCATGTGGAACTGGCAGTTACGAGTTGTCAAAGCCAATACAGTTGCAATGTAACTTTTCGTGCCAAATCGGTCTATGATTCTACCCTCCTTAACATTTGTCAAGAGGATCTTGAATGCAGGCCCCAATCATCCCTTGGTGGACTCCAGAGACAGCACAGCTGGGTCCACTACTGGATTAATGTAAAATTGCTTATGACAGTTCAGCACCCTGTAGAAGTAGTTGGGCTTCCTGGGAGCAGGTGGGAAAGAGGGAATCAGGCTGCAAGGAAATGTCTGAAAACATAAGATCCAAGACTTCATAAACTGCAGGGATCTGTAGGAGTCTGGGTTCAAGCAGCCTCAGGAGCTGTCTATATCTGGAGTCTGACAAAACTCTTTAGACTCCCAGTTAAAGGACTCCTTCATTCTGTGTAGGGAGCCTCCAAAAAAGGTGGAGTGAGGCTGAGGACAAGGTGTCTTCAGAATCTGAACCATAGTAATGTTGGGTAGGCACTCAACATTTGCCAGTTACTCCTCATCAGAATCTGAGCTCTATGAGGGAAATATGCTCCTTTCTTTTTCCAAAGGAAGCTCCATACAGAGGATCCTTTTTCCAGGGACGGATTCCATGAAGTCTATGAAATCCTTTGGCAAGACTTGAGCCTAGGAAGTCTGAAATGTGGGCAACAAAGGCTAAGGCAACCCTGGCTACTTCTTTAGTGTTGGTGACTTAGACTTTGGCTTGATGGACAACACTGACTTCAGGATATGCGCTGAAGCTGCAACCTCAATCCAGTTCCTGGGTATTTCTTCTCATACAATAACCAGAGGGATTCTGCCAACCCTCTGTAACCCAGACCCTGGCATTGGATGCCAAGGCCTATGGAGCACTTCTGGCCCGATAGACATCGGTTCGGTTTCGCTTGTGAAGATGTGTTTGCGGGGGGGGCTGAAGATATGGTGGCCTCCAGAATGATCACACCAGAGGACTCTGGACCAGTAGTTACAAGTCTAGGAGGCTGCAAATGTGCCTCATCAGTCAACACTTTTGAGCAGAGGTTGACAGACACCACAGGATTTTCACTGGCCTTCCTGATATCTTTCACCTTCAAACACTTTTCTTTGTGATTCTTGGGGATATTGGTAAGGGAAAAAGTGGATGCCAAAGCAAGAAAAAGGTCCATCACCTCCTTCTTTAAAATATTTACTAAGGGAGTCAGTTCTATCATTATACAAAGCACAGTACTGACAATTTGGAATGTCGTGTTTCAAGCCTAAACTGAACAAGCAATATCAATGTAGCCCCTATGTAAAATTTGTTTTCCACACTGAAGGCAACTATTGTCTTTGACTGACATTAATTAATAATAATTACAAAAAGACATTTAAGGGTTCTCCAGCTGGGTACTAAACTGCACACTCTTGTCTCAGGTCCAACCTACAGAATGACAATGCCACTGAACACGAACAGCATCTGCTACATGGTAAGAAATATCTCAGTACGGCAACAAGAGATAACTCCTTTAGATCCGAACATTGTGACGATAGGGGAGTGTCTGTCCACTGACGGATTGTGTACCAACCACAGGCTTCCTGCAGGCAGTAAATCCCTTGATTCAGTACTGCAACAGTAACTATGATGAATATCCAAATGTTAGCATATCTTCACTTTGCTGTAAGCAAGTACCTAGACCTCACATGGGTGCACCCCCATCTGAACTACAATATAGCTAGTATCTTAGATATTTGCCAGATATAGCAAAAGAAAGTTTTATCAGTTTAAACAATCGGCCAGCAAGCCATCCTTACAATTTCCAACATTTAAAGTAAAATGTACATAAATAATGACACAATATTAATACTGCAGTGAATTCAAGTTTTTTTCCAAACTAATAATATCAATCAGACCTGGCACCCTAAAGGTATTAAACCTAAAGTGTCAATTCAGTTCATGTATTTTTTAAAATGGTATCCTGGTCTTCGCTTCTCTTATCACCTTCGATATTTTCCAACACAAAAAAATGAAACGTAAAATTGTTACACATTACACTTGAGATTGTAATGGCAATCTTAGAAACTTGATTTTAATATCCCTAACGTTCTCTGCCACTCTTTCTTTTAACTTTCTTACAGTCTTCTCTACACAGAGAGTATCTCAGGCCTGACACTGTGCATGATAAACCACATTGTTACCTACACAGTTAAACCTTTGCTCTGTCTCAACAGTTGTTCATATTACACAAGTTATTAACATATACACTATTAACATAAACTGGCATTGTCTGCATCTAAAACATGAGAAGGTAGCTCTAGGTCTACTCCATTTATTGTTCACAACTGATGTTCGTGAACTTTTCAAATGTTTACTCCTCCTGTCTACAAATTTTAGTGTATCCCTAATATACTGGGTCAAAGTTTCATCACTGGAACTATTGTTAAATTACACCAAACTACTGGATTTTCATTATACAAACCAATTTTAGTCACTGAGACATGCTGCTTTAAATAGTTTTTGCTATATCACTGTTTCAGGGTAATGCATGTCCTTAAAAAAAAAACAAAAATAAAAATCCCTGCACTTTTCCAGAGAAATACCAGAGGCCTGTATAAACTGACTCTTGACTATTTCATATTTAAGTATTCCTTACTACTTACTGGGTTCCTAAAGATTTTGGTGGACAACCCTCCTTGCTTATCCTTATATACACTCATGTCTAAATAATTAATCTCTTTTAAATTATATGTTACCTCAAACTTTTAAGTAAAATGCTATGTTGTTCAGAAGCTCAACAAATTCTGTAAGCATTCAAGTGTACTACCCGCAAAAGAAAAATAATGATAATGAAAAATAGATACATTTTTGACATAGTGGAAAAACTTAGAGCAGAACAACACCTCTTGCCTATGCTAAGAAAACATTTGTAAGTGGGTGCCATCAAGGCCCCCACAGCAATTGTGATGTCTTTGGTAAACAGCAGTACCAAAACAAAATAAAAATTAAATTTAGAACAACATCCAGTAAAATGCAAAGTCAAAATTATTGTTGAAGTATATGGTGACATTAAACCGTGCTGCATTTATACTGCTTTTTGGGCTTTACTACCAATGAGCTTTCCTTAGCAGCTAACATGATCAAAAGTGCCTGGTAATACCTAAATTATGTAAGGCTATCCTTTCACAGTAATCTAAGTTATTCAAATACTTCATTGTATTCAGATTTGATTTAATAAAACAGTCAACAAAATCAGCCTGACATAAATCCTGAAGTATGCTCACAGGTAAAGTCCATTGGGGGGGGGGGGGGGTGAAATAATCACTAGGTTTCTGTAACTTGTCCTAAATTTTATGCCTAGTCTGTTTCAAGAGATAGAATTTTCTGTTCGAATTTTGAGGAAATAAATTAATCGCAACATCTAAAATTACAGCCGGGATCAAAAATCAGTCTTGCTGATAATACACTTATTACTTCTGAAAATCCCTGCAATCTTAAATTAATAATATAAAAAGTACCGTATTTGTGTGTTATCATACACACTGAAGATTTCAAGGGCATGGAGTCAAGGTCACTACAATTAAGTCTGCGTCTCACACTTAAATCCGTTGTTATTCTATCCTCCTCACGGTGTTCCATTACTGATTGTCCTTATTCATACATGCTAACCCTAACCCTGTCCCTGTTTCCAAACCTACACCTTCCCTAATAAAAACTCCTTTCTTAACACTACCACTTTTCAAACAATGTATGTCTGAATTTAGTGGCAGGGTTTTGATTAATGAATTGCAAACTTCCTTCTGCAATCTTTTTTTGTTTTGTCTGCTGATTTTCAAAATGCTGGCATTAGTCACCTGTGTTTCGATGCATGTGCATTTCAATAAATCAACATATACATCTACAATATATGTATGCAGATATACATCTGATATGGAGTATTCATGTCTCTGGTATACTGGGTTTTAGGAACAAGTCTCATAATAATAAACCCACACATTCTGAATCTTGCTCCAAACTCGCAGTACCACATTTACTCACCCTAACCACTTATATTTCATTTATCAAATTGTTTCCCTTTGTAGCTATTTTTTGTATACAATACTCTTTTTCACTGAATGATTTCAATGGACAGCAGCACAGGACATGATTTTCTTTTTTGCACAGGGGGGTCTTGCAGTAGTTGCATTTTGTGAATGAAATAGGTGCTGTAATATCAAGTTACTGTACTTTTACTTTTTTTTTTGGTTCATGCTGTGATATCAAGTTACTGTACTTTTATTTTTTTGGTTCGGAGTATGTCTTTAGTCTGTTGAAGACTAGAGTATCATAGCTGCCATTAGCAAGGATTCCATCAGTACGGTAGGCTTTTTTTATTTTTAGTTTGAATTACGTATATCTTGTTAAATTGTTTTTTGCATAAAGATGGGTGAGTTTAAGGTTTAGGTTGGTTACAAATATACTGTGTTTGGAAGACTGTGATATAGTCAGTGGTGTGTCCCAGATTTGGAAGCCAGCTTTGGCGATGTCTTTTGACAGACTGGATTCAGAAGAAGAGTCTGTGATGGAATTCCATTTTTATTCTGGTTCTTTTTCTTTTGGGGATTTAAGTGTATTTTAGTGTTTTGTTCTATTGTCTATTTATTTATTTAATTTCATGAGCTGGAATTTTCCTGGACTTCTTCAAAAGGTACACATATGCATTTGTGTTGGAGACGCTTTACTTTTTATTTTGATTTATTTTGGGATTATAGTTTTGTTTGGCTGGTGTAGTTCATATGGGTATTCCTTTTTATTAATCAATTAATTTATTGTTTATGTGTGTCTATGTTATTGTTGAGGTAGGGATGTGAAAAATATAAAATGTATTCTATGATGCCTTTTTAAAAGTGTGTAGACTTTCTTCTACTGCTGTGACTGCATGTTGCTCTGCTTAATGGTAGTATGCATCTGTAGTTTTTTGGTTGTGAAAGAATGTGTTTTTAGTGATGTATCATTGTTACATATTTTGCTTTGAGTTATACTTCTGTAACATTATATATCATGTTTTGTGGTGTTTTTTGATTACTTATTTGTACCACATTATGCACTCATGTATGTGGTTTTGTTTACTGACTTTATATCATGGTGTTGGTTGGTTTTGTGATTTGGCTGTTTTTTATGTTGTACTATGTGGCTGCAAATATATCTTAGGTTGCGAACAAGTGCCTTGCCCTGTCTTATTACTGAGAGACTACTGCCTGGTGTGACCGCATTTTCTGTTATGTTGTGTTTGTAACATCAGAAACTAAATTACCAATCACTGGAAAGTCTCAGGACTGCTTCTAAGGAATCAGTATGAGATTAATACGTTTTGTTTTGCTCTTGGTGAGAGTATCTCAGTGAGAGATGGAGCAGAGGGACATTTCCTCACCTACCAATCACTAGAAAGCCTGAAAATTGTTTCTCATGAGCCAGCCTGAGATTTGCGCTACTGCTTTGCTGCTGGTGAAAGACAGAGCAGTGGGGCATTGATTCCTGCTGGTCTCCAGCTGGGCAATGTGTATGGGACTTTACTGACTACTCTGGTTGCAATTTTGGAGAGAACTTCTTCAAAACTTTTAAGCGGCTTGAATTTCTGTTGAGACCATAAGCTATAGGTTCTAGCCAGGGTATCTACAAGAGAAGACTATAGCAAGTGTACTGAACCTAGCAACATCTGGGTAAATACTACTTTTCAGGAGGCAACATGGAATTAGTGCTACTCTTTTGCTTTTAGTGCGAGAAGGAGCAAAGGATAATGGATTCCTAGCTGCATGTGTAGTGAGACTAGCACTATCTCCACTACCAGATAGACAGCATCTCCAGTAATAAACAAATTACCTCCAAATCTCTCATAGGTGGTATTAGCATTAGCAACCACCTGGTACCATGGATTTGCACTTTCCAACTGTTTCAGGTAGCTAATTTGGTTGAAATGGGTTATCCTGAGACAGTGGAGGAAATGTCTCATGTTTACTAACAACAACTTACTACTTAAGCAAACTGAATGACAGATTTAGTTATATAATATTACTGCAGGTGTTGATAATGCATGACCTGAATGCAATCAAGACAGAGAAAACAGGATAGGAGAACTGCCTTGCTCCACATGGGTGGGGCAACAGGAATAAAGAAGAACCTATTTTAGATTTCTGTCTAGCAAATGGCTTAATAGTGGCCAACACTTGGTTCAAAGAGAGAGACAGAGAGAGACACACAAGATCACATAAAACAGTGGCCAACATGCAACTCACGTAGACCTTCTCCTAGTAAGGCAAGGGCACTGGGGTAGAATAAATCATTGTAAAGTCATTCCCAGTGAAACAGCTGGGCCACAGTATAAACCACTGGTGGCCACAATCAGCTGCAAGCAGTGGTCACAGAAGGCTCTAAGGACAACATAGAAATTGACTGGAGAGAAAGCACAACAAAGGACAACACAAAGCCTTCTTTAACTATGTTAGAAATCTCAGAAACAATGCTCAGCATTGCTTTGAGATAATAATAAAGGATATCACATACTCAGATCCAGATGACATTGCCAACCTAGTAGCAGACAAATTTAATTTGAACTTCTCCCCCATCTCCACTCCTAATTCCCAGATCAGACATCTGCATCTACACCTTCCCCACAAATATCGCAAGAACAAGTTCTCAAGATGTTATCCAAGGCCAAGTACACTACTTTTATGGGGCCAGGTAACATACTAGGCTGCCCATTGGATAGCGTGAAACATAACTAGTCAGAACCCCTACAGAGGTCACTCAATTTCAGCCTACAAACCGGCTTTGTGGCAGATGAATGGAGGATGGCAACAGTAATCTCCTTGCACAAAGATGGGGCATCAACTGAACTAGGTAACTATAGAACCATACACCTGACCAGCCTCATCTGTAAATATGTGGAAAGGTTCATTACAGAATTAATAAATAAGGACATAGGTAACCTACAAACTTTTGACCCTAGCCAGTTCAGATTCTTTAAGAGCAGATCCTGCCTACTTAACCTGGCCAACCGACTTCTTCGAGAATGCTACTGAAGAAATGGATGAGAGCAAATCAATACACACCTCATATCTGGACCTCATAATGTCACTCAACACGATCCCACACTCTGGTATCGTAGAGGAATAGCAAAATCCTCCAAGATGGTCTTTTCCAAACTAATAGCTATTGTCAAAAAAGTGGACTACAACTAAATGCCAAGAAATATATAATCGGATCCTTCAGTAAGCATGACAACCCTTGTAACCATCACATTGACAACACACCCCTGAAAGTTGATCCAGTAGTCAGGATTCTGGGAACCTATGTCAAGTATTTACCAAGTATCCACTATTGTAAGGAAGTTCTTTTTCATCACACACCTTATATCTAAAGGTATGATGTCCAGGTCCAGGGATGTGGTCATTCCATTGTACTCAGTTGTCATCAGGCTGATCACTGAATATAATGCCTCATTCAGTATGCACCTGTCCAAACGTTTGTCACAACTGCAGAAAGCACAAAGCTTTTTCACAAAAATAAATAAATAAATAATAATAATAATAATAATCAAGGACTTTTGTCACAAATACTATGCCATCCAACTCAAAGTCTTGTCCCTCTTTTCAGTATCATACAGTCTACTAACTGGTTACCACTGCCTCTAGTATGGAGCCTCAACAGACACTATCCCGTCAGATCTATTACACATTTGCAAGTCCAATGGTAACGTGAACACCCGCTCAACAGATCACAATCTCTTTTGCAACATAAATAGAACATGTTGGAGGGAGACACAAACAGGCTTTGTGGTGGATGAATGGAGAACACCTCTTTTATTGAATCATCCTCCTCATCTTCCATACCTCTTCTCTTACTCTATTCAAATATAATTTGAACAAATTAATGGAAAAACACAAACTCACCCATGTCCCTCATGGTTAAGGGCAGCAAGTGTCTCAACATATCCTTGTTCTGCCCACCTCTGGGTTATTTGTACACAAAATACAAGGACTAAAAAAATGTTCACTTCAACGTTATTCGTACACAATACAGTAAGGACTAAAAACTATCATGGGAATGTAAAATAATGCACATGATTTAAAATATATAAAATAATACAGGACAACACGCATCCTACGCATGGACTGTTTAAGCATCTAGCATTGGGCAGGAGATATCGCAGCATCCGCTGCAGGACTACAAGATTCAATAACAGCTTCTACCCTACAGTGATTAGACTTCTGAACTCGGGCACTAGTCCCAGGGGTCTGGACAAAAGTCAATTTTTATTTATTTGTGCAATATATACTTACATATATTCCAGGTAAGTGCAATATTTATTATATCCATAGTCAGTATTACTTAACTCACTCAAGTGCAATATTAGACAAATAACTTGCGCGTTTCCATCTATACTGTGTTTTGTTTTACTTTAAATAGGGTCATTAATTTAACTCGGGGGAGGGTATTCTTTTCGTATATATGAGTGTTGGCGTGTGTATTGGGAGTAGTATTGTATTTGTTAGCTATGTTTATTCCTTTACTTTTATGTCACTTTCCTTTGTAATCTCAAGAATTGAGCTGATGCACGACATTTCGTTCAGGCTACATTTCTGTAGTGCTAAATGACAATAAATATTACTGATTTTGACAAAAGCTGGCTTCATAACATCCTCACAAATCAATAGCCTAGTAAGTACCTAAGAACCTACCTTTTGTGCCACAGAGTATGTACTGCAATTGGAGCACAAATGTTCTGGGGAAGATATTTATATATCTGTGGTGAGAAGCATGTTTTATTTACATTACAGACTTCTAGTAAAACATCCGCAGTTAATAGTTCATAGTGTTGGATACAGCAGTTTCTTTAGGAAGCTCAGACTTGTTTTGTAGTTTAGTGTAGTGTTATAGTCTTTTCACAACAGCTATTCAAAGGAAATATGGCTGTTTTTCTAATTTTATTAATTTTACTCTATTTACAAATGATAAATTGCTGGATGTACTGTCTTTTTGCCTATTCTTTGTTTTCTTTTGCTTTTTTTTTTTCCAGATTTTGCAAAGACCATCATGGCTCATTTTCTTTCATCCACTTTTCTGGAGATGTCTTTATGAATAATGATTTTTTTCTGGCCATGTTTTTATTCCTTCATTTATTTCTGTCTTGTTTTTTAATGTGTGTGTGTGTGTGTGTGTGTGTGTGTGTGTGTGTGTGTGTGTGTGTGTGTGTGTGTGTGTGTGTGTGTGTCCATTCACTTGTACACCTTGTTTCTTGAGACTTATTTGTTGTTTTGGACAGCTTGTTAAACTGCAAGACTCATAACTGTGAGTGGTCAACTACAAACTACAAAAGGATTAGGCATGGCACCTAAAATTTCTCAGGTTACCTTAGCATCATCCCCTTTCTCATCTCATAATACATGCCCTGCTCCAGATATTTGGCAGCCCAATTAATGTAGAGCACTAGACTGAATAAAGCTGTCTCTCGAGCATCCTCACAATAAAAGTATCTGCCAGACAAGAAGTGAGGGAAAGAGGATGGGGATAGTGAAAGATATGAAAGTGCCAGTGAAGATTTATCATTTCAGTCATTGGGAGCTTCATCTTTATCAGCAATAGGGGCCTACTGGGTGGTTCTCAAGAAAGAATGTCTTGAATGATTGTAACCTCACAAGAAGATCTGGAAATTATTTCCAGCGTGAAGTGCCCTGCAAAAGCAATACCCACATGGAAGCATCACAAATGTTATCTACAGCTGTCCACATGAAAGCTGCACAAACGTTATCCACAGCTGCACACATGGAAGGTACACAAATGGAAGGTGCACATTCTTATCCACAGCTACCCAACATGGAAGCTTCACAAATGTTATCCACAGCTGCCCACATGAAAGTTGCACAAATGTTATCCACAGCTGCACAAATGGAAGCTACACAAATGTTAGCCACAGCTGCCCACATGGAAGATGCACAGATATGATCCCCAGCTGCCCACATCAAAGATGCACAAATGTGATCCACAGATGCCCACTTCTTATCCACAGATGACCACATCTCATCCACAGATGCCCACATCAAAGATGCAAAAATGTGATCCACAGATTTTTTTTAAAGATAACTTACAAAATTATACTGGTCTAGTATAATGAGCATTTGTAGAGTCTGGTACATGACTGCCACATTTCTGAAAAAAAAATATGCATAGCTTGGAAATAATTTTTGGAGGAAAATGAAATACAGTGCTGGGAATACTTCCTTACAGATTTTGTTCTGTCTATTTAAACTCTATGTTGACTATGTACATATGTGCAATGAGGAAGGTATTCCCCACAGTTAGCGTAATTGGGAGAAAATACTGGAAGGTCACTGGAGTGATGAACACTGACTTACATTGGCACTTTTTGGCACAATAGTAGGATTAGTCTTCATGTACACTCTGTGTTTGTGAAAGATGAGATATGGAGAGCAAGCACACAATGCCTGGCATTCAGAAATCCTTCCAATAAGGGTAAAGGCTACTAGGAAGAGAGAGCTTTACATGACAGATATGTTAAATCATCAGAGGAAGCAGGCTCAATGGGAGATACAGTAAGCATCTCCCAGGATGACATACAGGTCCCAAGGAGGATCCCAAGACTTGAAAAGGAGCTGAAGCAAGAAGGTGCACTTCAGAATATGTTTACAAACTTTGAGCAAAGCTAAGGAAATGGCATCACCACTTCAATGAAAACTCAAGAAGGCTACCACAGAAGGGCCTTAATAAAAGAACAAAGTTGTGAGGTAAATCTCTATGATAAGAAGATGCTAAAAAGTCAGGTCACTAGGTAGAGGTAAATAATTGGACCACCCTCTCAGAGTATGAAAAGTCTCTGGCCATCACAAGAACTAGAAAAGCCAAGAGGTTAGATCTGAGTGAGGCTTCCCAGAAAGATGAGACATCAGATTCTTTTTCCAATAAACATCTTTAATGAATTATCACATATGACATAGACGCTCTTACATTTATACAAATGAAAAACAAACAACACTGCCTCCACTTTAGTTGCAAACATTATACATCACAGACGCCATTGAAACAACTGTAGTTGCAAGCATTATACATCACTTATAATCTATCCAGTCATTGTCATTGAAGCATCATATCATTCATTCAAATCCTGCCTCTTAAACCTTGTTCCTTCACTGCATATAGAGACATCAGATTCTTGGAAAGCTTTAGCAACAGAGATCTGTGCAATGACAAGAAAAAACAGTTGTAGAGACCAAAAATGGATGAGAAGAATCACTCTCAACTAGCAAAAAGTACAGTTTTGTACCTACCATAAATGTAGATGTCCGATAGGTATGCATCTGCAGTCATCACATATGGGTTGTCCTGCCTCAGGCAGCCCTTCGGTCGGCCGGATTCCAAAGTCTGGGTCCGGCGTCGGCTGATGTCGCCCCTTCCCCGACATCAGAGCGTCTGGGGTATAAAAGCGTCAGCCGACGCCATCTTCCTCAGTTTTCCTTGCCCCAGATGCCAGGTGCCCTCTAACGAAGGCTATATTTGGAGAAATGCAAAAAATTCCAAACATGCACAGTAATATAAAACAAATACACCATAATAGAGAACCCCAGCTAGCTATAAGAGGGATAAGTACCCAAGAAATACCACAGAGGGGAAGGAGGGAGGGTAAACCTGACTGCAGATGCATACCTATCGGACATCTACATTTATGGTAGGTACAAAACTGTTCCATGTCCTTCAAGGATGCATCTGCAGTCATCACATATGGGTAGAATACCATAGCCAAACTGGGGGTGGAGGATCTATGTAAAGGATGGTGTAGCTAAAATGCCCTGCAGGACTGCCGTAGCAAAGCCTGCTCTGGATCTGGAATATAAAGGTAAATTGTAATGCTTGGAAAATGTATGCACGGAGCTCCATGTAGCAGCCTCTAAAATGTCCTTGGGTAGCCACCCCTCTTAAGAAAGCTGTGGAGGTGGCTGTGGCTCTGGTGGAATGAGGTCTAATGTTAGCTGGCACAGTTTTTCCATGAAAGGAATAACAAAAACGAATGAAATTCCCTATCCATTTTGAAATTGTCTGTTTGTAAATTGCTTTTCCTTGTGCACCAGCAGCATATGCTACCAACAGCTGGTCAGTTTTTCTGTAGCTTTTAGTTCTGTCCAAGTAGTAGCGCAACTGTCTGTGGATGTCCAGGGTGTGCAGAATTTTCTCTCCTTTGTTTTGTGGATTTGGGAAGAAGGTAGGCAGGTGAATAGCTTGGTTTAATGAGACCCTGGATACCACCTTTGGCATAAATGAAGGATTGGTTCTCAATGAAACTCTGTCCTGATGAAAAATAAGAAATGGCTGTACTGCCATGAGGGCCTGTAACTCAGATACTCTTCTTGCTGAGGTTATGGCCAGAAGGAAGGCGGTCTTCCAAGGCAGGAACTGTAGCTCTGCAGATGCTGCTGGTTCAAAGGGAGGCAGAGTTAGTTTTTCCAACACGAAGTTAAGGTCCCAAGTAGGCACTGGAGGTTTCCTTGGGGGATTGATGTTTTTAATTCCTCTTAGATACTGTCTTAGGAGAGGATGGGAAAAGACAGGTGGATCAGTATTGTACTCTGCTGAAATTGCTGAAGCATGAATTTTAATGGAAGAGTAAGACAGGCCATTGTGGAGCATTTCTGCCAAGTATTCCAGGATATGCGCCATGTTCATCACTGTCGCATCTAGGCCCTTTGTGGTGCTCCAAGTGTGAAATCTTTTCCATTTAGCTGAATATGCCTTTCTTGTGGAAGGCTGGCGAGCTTCCATGATGATATCCTTCACTCTCTTGGATAGCTTATCCTGAGGAGGAGTCAAGGTATTTTCCAGGCTGTTAGTTGCAAGGTGTTCAGGTTGGAATGCAGAGTTTTGTAATTGTGCTGTGTCAGGAGAAGTGGCCATTGAGGAAGAGGCCATGGTTTCGTGCGTGACATGCTCTTTAACAGTGGGTACCAGTGCTGTCTTGGCCAGTCTGGAGCTATCAGAATCACTTTTGGCTGCTCTGTCCTGATCTTCAGTAAGACCTTGGTCATTAATGGAAGAGGTGGAAATGCATACACTGTTAGAATTCTCCAGCTGAACAATAGGGCGTCCACTTTCCATGCTTGTGGGTGGTATGTCCTTGAGCAGAATTTCTTCAGCTGATGATTGTGGGGGGAGGCAAAAAGATCTATGTCTGGCCTTCCCCATGATTGTGTTATCTGTAGGAAGATGTCTGGGTGCAGCATCCATTCGTGTGCATCCATGATATTTCTGCTTAAGCTGTCCGCCAGTATATTGTCTTTTCCTGGCACAAACTGGGATTGCAGCTCTATATTGAGTTTCAAGGAAAGTTCCCATAGATTCATTGCCAGTCTGCAAAGAGGGTAGGAATGGGTGCCTCCTTGCTTGTTTATGTACTACATAACTGTGGTGTTGTCTGTCCTTATTAGCAGGTGGCCTTGATGCAGAAAGAGTTTGAAGGCCTCGATTGCATGTATCACTGCCAGCATTTCCTTTTGGTTTATGTGCATGCGTAGCTCCTTTTGTGACCATAGTCCTTGAATACATCTGCCCTCCATGTGTGCTCCCCAACCGTGGTCTGAAGCGTCCGTTGTAATGGTTTGGCTGGCTATTGGCTTGCTGAAGGGCAGACCCCTGTTTGACTGGCTTGCTTGAGCCCACCACAGAAATTCCTTTTGGAGGTATGGAATGAGTGGGATCAAAGTTTCTAAGCTGTGACTGTGCTGAGTCCATAAACTCCTTAGGTACCATTGTAGTTTCCTCATATGCAGCCTTGCTTGTGGAATCAGAAGAATGCAAGATGCCATGTAACCCAGGGCCTGCAGGATTTTCCTTGCAGTCAGCTGAGTCTGTCTTGTCAGATTCTTGAAGTAATCCAGTAGTTGTCTTTGTTTTTCTTCTGTGAGAAAAGCCATTTGGGTGGTTGTGTCTAGATCTGCACCCAGAAAAGTTATTCTTTGGGATGGAACGAGTCTTGATTTGTGAATGTTGACTGTATATCCCAAGGCCTGCAGTAGGTGGATGGCATAATTCAAGTCCTTTACCAAAGTTTGTTGGCTGTCCGCTTGTATAAGGCAGTCGTCCAGATATGGGTATATTTGAATCCTGAAGTCTGCAGTGTGCAATTACTGATGCCAGGCATTTCGTGAATACTCTGGGTGCAGTAGATAAGCCAAAGGGCAATGCTGAGAATTGATAATGCTCTGAACCTGCAAGAAATCTGAGGTGTCTTCTGCAACTTTGTCTGATAGGGACATGCAGGTATGCCTCCTTGAGGTCTAGAGTCACCAGCCAAGACCCCTTGCCCAGCATGGGAAGGAGTTGCTGTAGAATCAGCATTTTGAATTTTGGCACAATGAGATAAGTATTCAGTGCGGACAAGTCGAGAATAGGCCTCCATTGATTTTCTTTTCTTGGAACAAGGAATAGTCTGGAATAAAATCCTTGGCCTTGTTCTGAAAGAGGAACCTTTTCTATAGCTTTCATTTGCATTAAGTTGGAGATTTGTTTCAAAGCCTCTGCCCTTTGATTTGGTGGCAGGTCTGGCATGCCTTTTCTTTTTGGCAATGTGTGAAAATGGAACCTGTATCCTTTGTCTATTATTTGCAGTGTCCATTTGTCTCTTGTAATACTGTGCCAATTTTCTGAAAAATAAAGAAAGCTTTCCGCCCAAAGGTGCTTCTAATTGAGCCCTGGTTGGCGGAGTCAAAACAAAGTCATTGAGCCTGTCCTTGTGCAGCAGTTGTAGGTCCTGCACTACCTCTCTGGTTGGGAGGCTGCCATTGACGTCCTCTGTAGGAGCCTCTAGCTTGCCCTCTACCTCTGGCACGCCTGTTCTTGCCTCTCTGAAATCTTTCTGTGTCCGGAAAGGACCAATTCTTGGTAGGCCAATTTCTGCTGAATCTTGGTGGTTGGACTTGTAGAAAATCTTTGACTGTTTGTACAGATTTTGCCTTTTCCTCAAATTTCTTTAAGACCTCCTGAGCAGTGGAGCCAAATAACTTTTGCTTTTCCAGTGGAGCATCTAGAAGCTTTGCTTTAACATGGTCTGGCAGAGATTGTTCCTTCAGCCAAGCATGCCTGCGTATGACTGCACCTGTCATAGCTGACCTACATGAAGCTTCCAATGCATCATAACCACACTGCAAGAAATGGTTGCTAACCTGCTGGGAGTTATGTACCAGATCCTGAAGTGATTTGCGATCTAGGGGTTCAGGTGAAGACAGTTTCTTATGCAATTCATCTAACAAATACTCTTGGTACTGTATCATATGAAATTGACAATTTAATGCCCTCATAGAAAGAGTAGCAGAAGTATACACTTTTTTACCCCATCTCTCTAAAGCCCTGGACTCCCTTTCAGAGGGGAGTGAATTTTTAGTAGTGGCAGCTGCAACCCCTTTAGGGCCCTGGGAAATAGTTTCTGGATCAGCAGAGTGGGCCTTGTAAAGAAAATGATGAGAGTCTGGGACCCTGTAGTACCTATCGGGTTTGGCAGGGGCCGCAGGAAGAGTGTCAGGGGTTAAGCTAGACTCAGAGTACACATCATCAATGACATTCAAAACAGGAGGAATAGCCAAAGGTCTATGCTGAGGTAAATGCAGAAAAGTTCTTAATCTTTTCCTGGAATCAGAGAATTCCTGGCCCTGCCATTTGAAATGCTCTCTCATAGTGTGAAGGGTCTCCCCGAAGGAAAGTTCTTCAGGAGGGGAGGCCGAGGGGATAGATTCCTCTGCATCAGAATCCTCGTAGGCCGAAAAAACCTCCTCCTGGTAATCCGAGAGAGCAGAGCCATCAGAGGCCTCCTCTGAGGAATGGGGATCAGAGGGCTCAACCCTGGGCCTTTTGTCTAGAGGAGGTTGAGAGCCCCTGTCCGGATGGGGTTGAGAGCCCCTAATTAAGGAAATAAGATCCTCTGCTAAAGTTAGAATCTGTGAACTTGTAGTGGGTCCCTGAGGAGTAACCCTGGGAGGCATAGCTTTCGTTTGTTTAGCAGCTTTAGCCCTGGTGAATGCCTTTATGGACATGGATGCAAGGAGGCCTGGCTGCACCACGTGCTGGTGTAGTTTTGTCTCGAGGAATGGTGTCGGAAGTTTCCAAGACACCAGTTTCTGAAGGAAATTCAATAACCGACTCAGCAGGAGCCTCCGGGGCCGAGGTTGTCGGTTGAGCGGTTTCGGGGGTTGGAAGTACCAAGGACTCGGTTTCAGCCGAGACCGAAACACTCACGGTAGGACTGGCCGTGGTTTCAGCCGAAACCGCGGCCCACGTGTGTCGGTCCTTGTCCTTCCGTTTCTTTGTTAAATGTGAAGTCGGAGTCTCCGACGGCATAATGTATGAGAAACTAGCCCCATAAAATTCCTCTGCAAACTATGAGGTATTTGTTTCCCACAAGTTAAGCAATTATTAACTTTATCTGACATCGGCTGAGGCAAGAAAGAGTCCCCAACGGGGTACTTAGCTTTTGAAGTCTTCGGTAGCTGAATTACAGGAGCTGGCCGACCGGCACTTGCGAACTGCTTCTGCTTCGGGCACCACGCGGCAAGAAAGACTGAGGAAGATGGCGTCGGCTGACGCTTTTATACCCCAGGCGCTCTGACGTCGGGGAAAGGGCGACATCAGCCGACGCCGGACCCAGACTTTGGAATCCGGCCGACCGAAGGGCTGCCTGAGGCAGGACAACCCATATGTGATGACTGCAGATGCATCCTTGAAGGACATCAGACTTTTCCAGAAAAGCTGCCATAATGGGAACATAAGAAAAGCAAAAAGTAGACTCAAGGGGCCACTTCTGGACCAGGACATCCTGCCAAGAGAGGAATAAAAGAAAAGAAGTTGCTGAATTTGTAGTTGGTCAAGATAGAAAACAGGTTACAGTAATATCCTTTCCAGATATGGAATAGGGTTTGTGCTCCTGACTTTCTGAGAGACCGCTTGTAAAGTATCAGCAAGTAAGATCCAAGTCGGTTTATTGCATAACTGGCTTGTCCATTAATATGATAAGCAAAAAGGTACAGTTTTGTACCTACCATAAATGTAGATGTTCGAGTGCTAATACAGCTGCAGTCATAAGAGATGGGGTTTCCTGCCATCAGGCGGGTCCTCGGTCGGCCGAATTCCAAAGTCTAGGTCCGGCGTCGGTTGTCGTCGCTTCTTCCCTGACGTCAGTGCGACAGGGATATAAAAGAACCAGCCGACACCATTTTCTTCAGTTTTTCTTGCCCCAGATGTCAGGTGCCCCCAGAAGGAAGGCAAAACATAAATTTATGTAATAAAGCAAATGCAATATAATCAAAAAACAGTAGTTGCAAGCAAATACACCATAAAAGAATACCCCAATGAGGTTGTATGAGGAGGTGTTAGCCATAAGGCCTGTCCCAAGAGGGGAAGGAGGGAGGGAAACCTGGACTGCAGCTGTATTAGCACTTGAACATCTACATTTATGGTAGGTACAAAACTGTACTATGTTCATCGTGCATACAGCTGCAGTCATAACAGATGGGTAGAATCCCAAAGCTAATAAAGGGGTGGTAGGCACTAAGTGGAACTAGGTGGAGCCAGGATGCCCTGCAAGACTGCAGTGGCAAAGCCCGCTCTAGTTTTGGAGTATAATGGTAGGTGATAGTGCTTGGAGAAAGTATGTACAGAACTCCAAGTGGCTGCTTCCAAAATATCTTTGGTAGGAACCCCCCTGAGGAAAGCTGCAGAGGTAGCTGTGGCCCTTGTGGAGTGAGATCTGATGCCTGTAGGTACAGTTTTACCATGAAAAAAGAGTAACAAAAGCGTATGCAGTGGGCTACTCATTTTGAGATGTTCTGTTTGGAAATAGGCTTCCTTTGAGCACCTGTAGCATAGGACACAAAGAGTTGCTCTGATTTTCTGAAAGGCTTTGTTCTGTCCAAATAATAATGGAGCTGTCTGTGAATGTCCAAGGAATGTAGTAGCCTCTCCCCTTTGTTTTGTGGATAAGGATAAAAGGTAGGTAAGTGGATAGCCTGATTCAAGGCTACCCTGGATACTACCTTTGGCATAAATGAAGGATTGGTTCGTAAGGAAACTCTGTCCTGATGGAAAATGATGAAAAGCTGCACAGCCATGAGGGCTTGTAGTTCCGAAACCCTGCCTGCTGAGGTGATAGCTAGAAGGAAGGCTGTTTTCCATGACAAATATTGCAGATCTGTTGAAGCAGCTGGCAAGGAGGCAGGGTTAGTTTTTCTAGAATGAAATTGAGGTCCCAAGCAGGTACTGGTTGCTTCCTTGGGGGTTTTATATTCTTAGCCCCTCTGAGGAACTGTTCTTAAGAGAGGGTGACAGAATAAAGGAGGATCAATGTTGTACTCTGCAGAAATGGCTGAGGCATGGATTTTGATGGAGGAGAAAGAAAGTCCACTGCTTAGCAGCTCGGCTAGGTACTGTAGTATTTGAGGTAAATTCAGTATTCCAGGATTCTGACACTTTTTCTGATTCCAGACACAAAACCGTTTCCATTTTGCGGAGTAGGCTTTTCTAGTAGAAGGCCTTCTGGCCTCCAAAATGACATCCTGCACCTCCTTGGAGAGTAGGGTCTGCTGTGAATTTAAGGAATCCTCCATGCGGCTAGATTGAGTGTTTTCAGCTGACTGTGAAGAGTTTTGAAGTTGTGCTGAATCAGTAGAAGAGGCATTAGAGGCAGGATCCATGGTGGGGAATGTGTCAGGCTCCTCAGGAGTGGGTACCAGTGTTGTCTTGGCCAGTCTGGAGCAATGAGAATCATCTTTGGTCTGTCTGCTCTGGCTTTTAATAGAACTTTGGCCAGCAGTGGAAGAGGTGGAAAGGCATAAACCGTCATTGCTGTCCAACTTAAAGAGAGTGCATCCACTTTCCAGGCATGTGGATGAAAGGTCCTGAGCAGAATTTTGTCAAAGGGACATAGCTAGTCTGCACAACCACATCACTGTGGTGTTGTCTGTTCTTATCAATAGCTGTCCTGGATGCAGTAGGTCTTTGAAAGCCATAATAGTATTTATTACTGCTAGCATTTCCTTTTGATTGATGTGTAGGTGCTTTTCTTTTTGTGACCATTTGCCCTGAATGCACCAATCTGTCATGTGCGCCCCCCAGGCGTAGTCCGAGGCATCTGTTGTGATGACTTGATTTGCTTGAGGCTTGCAGAATGGGAGACCTATGTTTCTTTGGCATGCTTGAGCCCACCACAGAAATTCCTTTTGAAGACATGGAATCAGTGGTATGATTGCTTCCAAACTGTGGCTGTGTTGAGACCATATGTTTTTTAGGTACCATTGAAGTTTCCTCATATGCAGCTTTGCACATGGGATTAGCAGGATGCAAGATGCCATGAATCCCAGAGCCTGCAGGATTTTCCTTGCAGTCAGCCTGGTGAAGGTTGCCAGTTTTCTGAAGTATTGAGTTAATTGCCCTTGTTTCTCTGGCATGAGGTAGGCCATCTGGGTGTTTGTATCCAAGCTGGCACCCAGGAAAATTATTGTTTGAGAGGGTATTAGTCTTGACTTCTTTTTGTTGACTGTGTATCCCAGAGATTTCAACAGCATTATTACAAACGCCAGGTGTTTCAGAAGAGTGTGTTTGCTGTCCGCTTGGATCAGGCAGTCGTCCAGATATAGGTATATTTGTATCCCTTGAAGTCTGCAGAAGGCAATTACTGATGCGAGGCATTTCGTGAACACTCTGGGCGCAGTAGATAAGCCAAAGGGCAATGCAGAAAATTGATAATGGGATGAACCTGCAAGAAATCTGAGGTATCTTCTGCAATCTTGTCCGATTTGGACATACAGGTATGCCTCCTTGAGGTCCAGTGTTACCAGCCAGGACTCCTTGCCCAGCATGGGAAGAAGCTGCTGTAATGTGAGCATCTTGAACTTTGGTACGAGTAAATATGTGTTTAGGATGGATAGGTCCAAAATAGGTCTCCAATCTTTGCCCTTCCTTGGTACCAGGAATAGTCTGGAATAAAAACCTTGACCCTGTTCTTGTGCAGGTACCTCTTGAATAGCTTTCATGTCCATGAGATCTGAAATTTGTTTTTGTGCCTCTGCCCTTTGATTGTGTGGCAGGTTTGGCATGCCTCTCATTTTTGGAAGGGTGTGAAAGTGGAATCTGTAGCCTCTGTCTATAATGTCCAGGATCCATTTGTCTTTTGTGACAATATGCCAATTTTTTGAAAATAATGCCAGTTTTCCACCTAAAGGTGCTGCCATTTGAGCCTTGCTTGGCATGCAAAGGGGAAAGTCACTGGGTCTGCTTTCTGAATGGCTGTGAACTATCCTCACCCCCTCTTGGTGTAGGTGTTTGCCATTGTCTGCCTCTAAATGATCCTTGAGATTGCCCTCTACCTCTCGGGCGCCTGTATCTACCTCTTTGAGGTCTGTCCGTGGCTGGAAAGGACCAATTTTTTGAAGGCCAATTTCTACTGAAACATGGCGGTTGTACCTGTAGGAAATCTTTCACTGTTTGCATTGATTTTTGCCTTTTCCTCCATTTTCTTTAATACCTCCTCAGCTTTAACACCAAACAATACATCTTTTTGAAGAGGTGCATCTAGTAATTTAGCTTTGACATGATCTGGTAAGGTTTGCTCTTTGAGCCAAGCACGCCTACGTATGACTGATCCTGTAACAGCAGCTCTACAAGAGGCCTCTAAAGCATCAAAATCACATTGCAAGGTATGTTTACCCACTTGCTCTGCACTATGCAACAAATCCTGCAACTCCTTCAAGTCTGGTTGTTCAGGTTGTGACATTTTGCTTTTCAACTGAGATAACAAAAACTGTTGATACTTTAACATATGGAACTGACAGTTTAATGCCCTCATGGTTAAAGTGGCTGAGGTGTATACCTTTTCCCCCCACCTTTCTAAAGCTCTGGAATCTCTCTCTGAAGGTAATGGATTTTTGGCAGTGGAGGCCTTAATTCCCTTGGGACCCTGTGAAATAGTTTCTGGGTCAGCCGCATGGCTTTTGTATAGGAATTGGTGTGAATCAGGAACCCGGTAATACCTGTCAGGCTTGACTGGAGCTGGAGGTAAAGAATCTGGGTTAAGGCTGGCCTCTCACATCATCTAGTATGTCTAAGACAGGAGGTATAGCCAGAGGCATGTGCTGAGGGAGCAAGAGGAAATCCCTGAGCCTTTTCTTGGAGTCTGAGTACTCTTGGCCTTCCCAGTGGAAGTGTTCCCTCAAGGTATGCAAGGTTTCCCCAAAAGAGTAATCCTCGGGGGGGCAGAGGGAATGGACTCCTCTGCATCAGGATCTTCGAAAGGGGAGTAAGAATGTTCCTGGTCCTCAGAATGTTCTGAAGTAATGGAGGCCTGGTCCGAGGAAGGGTATTCTTCCTCCACTCTGGGCCTTTTGTCCGAGGGGAGTTGAGAACCCCTGATAAGTGTAATCAAATCCTCAACCATTTTGAGCATCTGCCTCTTAGGCATGGGGCCTTGAGAGGGGCCCTGTGGAGCTTGTCTTTTAGAATGCATGGCTGCTTTAGATTTAGTGTAAGCCTTAATGGAAAAGGAAGGAAAAGGCCGGAAGACACCTTGAGAGGTGGCAGGCCTGTCTGAACTCTGAGTTTCCCCACCAAGTGTGACTTCGGTATCTGTAGTCGGGGTGTGGGCCGAAGAGCCTGCGACCTCGGGCACAGAAGACACCGCTAATGAAGTGTCATTGGTAGTCAGGGGCTGCGTAGGCGCCTCGCTGAGAACCGGAGCACATGTAGTCGGCTTTAGCATGGTGTCGGTAGAAGTCGCGGACCTCGTATGTCGGTCCTTATCTTTACGTCGTTTACTCAAAATTGGAGTCGGAGTATCCGACGACATGTAATTAAACTTTTTGCCAAAATAGTGTTGGGCGAACTCCGCCCGACGCTTAATAGTGCATCTGTTGAATGTAGCACAAAAACGACAGGCCAAGACATCGTGATTTTGGCCTAAGCAAGGTATACAGAGGGAATGGAAATCCTTATGCGGTATTTGCTTCCCACATGAAATGCAATTATTAACTTTGTCTGACATCGGTCTGAGGCAAGAAATGTTTCCCCAACGGGGTACTTAGCTTTCAAGAAGTCTTCGGTTGAAAAATATTCGTAATCTCAGGAGCTGGCTGACCGGCACTTACGAACTGCTTCTGCTTCGGGCACCGCGCGGCAAGAAAGACTGAAGAAAATGGCGTCGGCTGGTTCTTTTATACTCCTTGTCGCACTGACGTCAGGGAAGAAGCGACGACAACCGACGCCGGACCTAGACTTTGGAATTCGGCCGACCGAGGACCCGCCTGACGGCAGGAAAACCCATCTGTTATGACTGCAGCTGTATGCACGATGAACATTGTGACTGAAAATAAGGCCCACTCCCATGCTATCATGGCCTCCAAACAAACAGAATAGGAATGACTTTCTGCCCTGCCTGTTTACATACTAAACCACTGCCACACCAGTGGGAAGGGAGTCCTGGAACACCTGCAGAATGAGAAAGACAGCTCTCAATGTCAGAATAATGATGCAAAGACTGGCTTTGTAGGTCATCCATGTGGCTTAGACCATCTGCTCAAAATAATGTCCCCTCCATCCTAAAGCTGAGACATTTGTGGTCACGGGTGGCAGGGGAATGAGGGCTTGGAAGGCTCTGTGCAGAGAGAGAGACTGGACTCCCAAGTCCGCCATGCTAGGTGCTCTTTGTAGTTCAAGGGTTTTCTGATCTGGCACCACTGAATTCGGGTATCCACTAAGGAACTCCCATATGAAATATGGCATGAGTTACTATGAATAGAGTGAATGTCAACAGGTCCAGAGCTTGAAGACAGAAAGCTAACAGAACACTGTCACTCTGAATTAGCTAAAAGATTATGGATCTGATGGCCAGAATCTTGTCTAAGGGAAGAAAGGTTTGGCAAGTCAGAGTGTCCAGACAGCATTTTGTGAATGTAATGTGCTGCATGTGCAACAGCTAAGATGTCACAAGGTTCGTTGTTTTGCCTAAGGACTGAAACAGCCAGAGAAGCAAAAACTACAGGCAATCGGGTGGTTCATAGTTAGGGCTTCTAGGAGCCAGTTGTCAGAGTAAGGAAAAACCCTGAAGCTCTGCAGCCAGACAGCCACTGCCGAGATGCTTTTAAATACACAGAGGCTGTGTTGTGACCAAACAGCAACTGTTCAAAACAGAAAAATGACTGGTCACTTTCTAGAAATAAAGGAACCTCCTGAACTCCTTGATAAGACTGATGTGTCACTAAGAGGTGATGCTCAAATAGATATCCAGTGTCCTTCGGAAGACAAGGAAGGATAGACTGCACTGTAACCATCTGAAAGTACTCTTTGATGACATTTTGATTTAAGCATGGTTCTTTTTAGGAGCAGACTCTGGGTATTCTTCTTGGATGTAGTTCTTTGATAAAGTAATAGGGAGTGATTGTGACGTGGGAGTAGACAAGAATGTAACAGAAGTCACTGGTATCTGTATTCCAGACCAAACTGTCATGTACGATGGCCAAATGACCCAACTGCCCAGAAGGGAGCATTAAGACAAGGTCTCAGGTTGTGCATTCACTTCCCTCAAGATGAAGGACAGCTGTATCCATGCTTATTCTGCTTCAAAATCCTCTCTTCTAGGAGGCTGGCCATTCTGGGAGTTGGTGCAACTTCGGCCAAAACTTGGCATGGGCTCTTATTCCAAGAAAACAAACACTAAGGAGTCTGAAACTTAATCCTAACCCTGGACACTGCATTGCCTTCTCTCTGTCCTGCTTTCTAAATTGGTATTTAATGTAGATTCAACCAGCAAAGCTCCATCAAACGGGGCATTCATAAAATTTGCTCTAGTGTTTTCACTGAATTCTGTCAAGGACAGCTAGGCATAGTGATGGACAGCCAACCCCATGCCTAATGCCTATTTGAGCAATCCACAGCTGTCAAAGAGAAGTTGGAAAAAGCCACATGCTTCTTTAATCTAGCCATCACACATTACTCTTTCTTAGAGGAATGGACAGCTTTGGATTGATGCTCAGAAGCCTTCTTAAAAGGAACAGTGCAAACTTCTCTAGGGCAAGTTCAGTATTCCATTCTAGGCATGCTCTATGACTGACCCATGCAAATTAGCAGGGTGCAGACTAATTGTGGGCTGGGAACATGTGGATATTTATTAACAAATCATTCCTACAGCTACACAATATCAGATTTCAGCCTTCACAAACCACAGTGGATTAGCAGGTCAGTTCGCTTCAGTGTCGGTTGGAAACTGTAGTCTGTTTGCAGTGATGGTTACTTGACACAAATCACAATGTGCTGTCTTGTTAAGGTAACATCTAGTAAGAACTTAATTTGCATTGTGGTACTGGTTACTTCATTATTATGTATTCATCGTTTAGAACAAATTTCAACAACGCTCATCTTATAATGGGATCAGCTGTATATTTGTGGTCTCTGCTGCTGTTTATGAGAGACACTGGAAGTATTTTATTTCTTTTTTCATCATTTGGGGTATTGAAAACTGTAAAAAAATAAATAAATAAAAATAAAAGCATAACTATGAGAGACTTACAATTTTATTTGAATTTAGGACTGCATAGAAAACAAGAGAAAACAAATGTAGACTCAGCCACAGAGCTGTAGCTTGCTCATCTAACATCCAGTGTAATTTCCTGATTTGGCTCCTTTCTACCTCCCTAAGCTGAGTATCAAAAAATTAGGTCCATTCTCCAATCACCAGTCTAGCCCTCCTTATATTAGATCTGTTAACCCAGATCTGTGTACACTACGTAAATGTAAGTTGAGAAGAAAAAAAAAACTTCCCTAACAAGCTCCATTCTTACTTACGTGTGCTCCTTAACTTACCGCCCTTACTATGACTTTGCTCAGCCGAGAAATAAAAAAAATGCCAGAAACTTAATACAAATAATTAAAATACGAAAAATACAAGTAAGAGCTTTCATCTGAATTAACTTTTACTGAGACTTTATTAGACTTCTCATGTTTTTTATGAGAAAGGCTGTTTTTTTATTTTTTCTTGTGATGAAAACTGTCCTCTTTCCAGATGCTACATATATTTGCCCTCTTCCTTGCACATACCTTTTTGCTCTTTTAGTACAAAATATCCAATTTTCACAAGGGATGCCTCAGGCTATAATTAGGGACAGTGTTAATAAGCTGGGGACCTCAGCAAATTTAAGCTTGGGTGCTACTAACAAAGCTGTTCCCACATCACAATAAAAATACATTCAGACATTACTTTAGTATGGCACATTCATGCACTTTAATGTATACAGAATACTTTAGCCAAGCAACTTTCAAAATCGTAAATAGTAGACACAGACTGGCTTTTAGGTACAACAATGTTAATTAAACTGCACCAAGTCCCTGTGTGATACCAAAGTAGACCGAATTACACAGAGTCATTCAAAGCAAAAATCTCTAGTTACAGCTACAGTTAAGCACACCACATATCTCAGGTACAGACGCAAATTACAACATTGCTAAGTATGGCATTGCATACCCAGATCCATGCAGGCAACATTCAGAAAACCATAATACTAGCATCTACTATGAGCAATCATAAGACAAATCCTCCTAAAACCTGTGACAAAAAAAAGTAACGAGACTTCTCCAAACAAGTGATTTTGGCAGGAGTTCCCTGTACCCACCCATACCCCTGAAATTATGTATACCAGCTTCACAGCTGCTCAGTATTTGGGAAGGAACAAAGTCTCTAAAGCAGTACATAGTAGACTCTGCCAATCATTTGCTTCATTCTAACAGGAACCAGTAAGAGACTTTCAAGATTTCAAGGACCAAGAACACACAAAGAAGCCACACTATGACCATACATTAAACAGTAGCCTAGGATCTTGAAAATTTTTTTACGCATTCCAGTGTCCAAAAACTCTCTATGTTTCAGTGCTCTTCACCCAACACCTTCTTACTTGTGTTTCAGGGATTTACTTCAGAGCTACTGCCTAGCCTCCCCCAGTTTTAGTTGGCAGTATGTCACCTTTCAAACAGACCTAGCACTAAAATCTTGCTTTGTAGTCCACTCTAGAGATGCCTACAGAAAAAGGATACATTTCTGTGTCACATTCAGAGACATCATTTTCCACTTTTTTTCCCACTGGAGAAATGGACATACAGTGCAGACCACATGTAAAAGAGTTGGCTGTGATATACCACTGACTACCATTCATCAATTTACTAAGTAATGGCCAACATTTTCCTGCCATTTACCACTTGCCACAGGACAAGCAAGCCAGGATCATAATCAGTCTTGTCTCCAACTCATTCCCTCAATACCTCACAATAAAACACAAATCTCAGACAAACTTTATACCTTCATCTTCCTCAATCAATAAAAGCAGGTTCCCACAAGCTAAGCGACTGATTTGGAAACATAAAGGTCAGACTGCCGTTCCTCTTCATTTCTTCACAGCAACTACAGCATATAAAGTATATAGCTTTAAGTATAATAATATCTCACTATATAGAGTTAACATATCACGTGATGGACATCCTTCTAGAAAGCAATCTGATTGAAGACCATACAGAAGCTAAAACACGCAAATGTTACATGTCAGAGCAGAGAACTACAGATGCTAAAATTAAATGTATGGGCTTTCAAAGAACATGTGTGTCTGGGAAGTTCTGAAATATAACCTGTAGTGGAAAAATAATTCTCCAGCTGCAACCATCAGAAATGTTCTCACTCTAGGGCAACTCAGAAGACAACTAGAAAGTTTGGATCCAAAATTTTGATTTATTCCTCACCAAGAATGGAAGAAAGAAGAAATCTAAAAAGGTACATTATGTATTATTTCTACATGCTAATGGAAAACAGCCTTGAAAGCATTTTTTTATAAATATTTTATATTTTTTTACCTGTCTTGAAGTGCAGTAAGATAAGAAAAAACAATTACTGATAATTTATTATGGGCCCCAAAACAGCTTACAGTGTATTCATCACTTGCAAGCCACAGGTTGCTACAGAAACTGCAGATGCTAAAGAATTCAGCCAAAGACTGTATATGGACAGCTGTATGATTCACTAACAAGGGACAGAATAGTTTGTGGTACAAAAGAAGACCAAACAAATGGCATGCTACTAAGAAAGAGATATTTGAACTTATTAAAAGTTGTTGTTTTATGTAGAGCAACAAAGTTTATGAAATGTGGTAAAGCCAATCATTTTAAATTATCTTTAAAATATATTTATTCTTGCAGCATGCATTCTTTTAAATAAACAGAGATGGAGACATTTGTACAAAAAATATACATGATTTTATTTTGATAAAGCATACATGTTTGGAGATGATGAAACTGAATAATATGGGCTTGCAATTTTTATAAGAAAAAATTATCTTGAGAATACATCAATCCACCTTACATGGCCTGTGACTAAAAAATGAAAATCTAGCTATTTATGGCCACAGTTGCACCTCATCACATTTCAATGCTCACACCTTAACCTTTTCATCCATAAATGGAGCACATTTGGGCTGGTGAGTAACATCCATATTAAGAATTTACATTACTTAACCTTGGAATCTACAAAAACACTTTTCTGTGCCAATTTTTATATCAAAATATGTTATATCAGAGCAGCTGTGTCAGTGGAAAAGTAATGGACAATATTCAGATGCACACACAGTATTTGTACATTTATGCCCTTAAATAAACTGAGAGTATCTTAGAAGTGATTTCTAAACATTAAACGGAGTAAAACAGTTATACAAACAAGTTAAACAATACATTAGCTGGTGTACCACTACAAAAGAAAGGACAGAAACCCATTTTACAAGTGAACAAAGCAAATGACCTACATAAGGCAGGAAACAATTTGTCAATCTATGTCATATCTGCATAATTTCTTCAGCTATCTCAGAAGGTCAACAATTATACCAATGCAAAAGTCATTAGACTAGTATATTTACCACATTTATAGTAGATACTGGGGCTCAGTGTAACAACATTATGGAAAGTTCATTCAGACAACTTATCTTGAGAATATCCTTGTTGGAGTCCAAAACAAAATTAAGACCCAATTCTGGGATAAGATAAAAACTCTTGGTCAGATTAAAGTTATGTTGGCTGTATAAAAAAAATAACACAAGTAATTATGCTGAGTTGTATCAGTTTAGCAACCTAACATATTAAGAAGTTTGTGTGTGTGCGCGTGTGTGTGCGCGTGCAAGTGAACTAATGGATTTGAGTCAGAGGAGTCTTAGTGGGCAGTTGCGGAACACAACAGGGTGTAGAGCAGTCAGAGACAATGATTAGCATAGCTGCAAAGTCAGTTATTTAAATGCTCTCTGCAGCAATGATTTACACATTCATACAGCTCAGAGAGTAAAGCCTCAGGAACAGAATGCAGTGTACACTGATGTGGGATCATAAAGTACTCTCATAATTTGATCCATGAACACTGGAAAATACAAAGCTGATTATCACATCTGCAAATAAGTTATCAGCATTTATTTACCATAGAGAAAATGATTTACTGCTATGGCTGTTAAACATATGCAACTGAGAGGATAGCTACGTGAAAAGAAAAAAGCTGGCATTACTAATTCAAGTTCTCTATACCCAATGTGTCAAACTTCATGAACTACAAGGACTAATGTTTAAACCTAGCAGAATGAGTGTGCCAAACCAGCTCCATAACCTCATGTTAGGTAGAATATATGAAATACCCTTGGGAATTATTAAGTGTAAGGAAAGGGAACGCTGCATTGCAATTTAGCTAGGAACATCCAAACAGACTGAACTGATGGTATTAAAAATATCAAATCTGCAATGTACCAGAAAAGCAACTCCAAATATGCAATGACACCTCAAAAATATCCCGACAGGCTAAGGGGTAAAACTGCTTGAGATTTATTACTTTATTCAAAGACGGTCAGCAACTCATGTATCAATTACTGTTCTTAAGTCTAAGTACCCTCATGTCATCAAGCTAAAATGCACATCAACTGTCATAACATAGATGAAGTAATTTTTTACCATGGTATACCTGATATAATTACTGCAGATATCGCTCCACAGTTAAGTCAATAAATTCAGGTTTCTTCACAACAGATGGAGTTACAGTTCCAGTGGATTATAACTGCACAAATATGGGAGCTTAAGTGCAGCAAATTTTAGTTGTTCAGTACTATTGAAACGTTTTTGAATTGAATTTATAATCAGATTTGATCCAGTCACTGTTACAAGTGAAATACTACATGCATCTTGTATTGGGATAAAATCATATTAGTCAAAAGTTAATAATTTTAAAAAATCGTGTCAGAACACGTCAGGCAACTTGAAGGAAGTCAGTTTCCAAAACTACTGGGCAAGAGATCATCTCTACAAAAATGAATTTCCAGAAGATACTGTCATCCATACAAGAATTATCCTTAAAGTAACCAACGTGGATAAACAGGTAACCTGTATACAAGAAAATGGTAAACTATTTGAATTTCTAAAAACTACGATCTGACAACAAAATGCTCATATAGACACATTTAAATGACGTTGAGGGAAGACTGAATTTTTGCTAAAACAAAACAACCGGTTACTAGATAGGGTGAAAACTCAGAAAACTACAAGAGAAGAATAAAAAGCAAGAGTATTTTAGTATGCCTGAGAAAACAGAAGAAAATATAATTAAATTTCCTCATCAGGTGGATTCGACAATTGTTAAGTATTCAGGAGGGCTTGTCATATGGTATAAAGACAGCCCACAGATCTCTCACCAAACCTCCAGCTAAGGAAGGAATCCCTCTGTCAGGTCTACAATTGTCAAATTTATTTCATGTCTGGATAAAGAAACAAAAGTTATATAATCTGTCTCAACACTGGGTTATCACCCTTGAGGCAGATTTGAGCCATTAATATTTTCAGAGCTTCTACACTGCTCAAGCTCCTCTCTTCTATAAGGCACTGCACTGCTTAAAATGAGTTTGTCCTAAGCAGCAGGCAGGAACACCACTGGAACGGAATAAGAAGTTATGTACCTACCATAACGTTCCATGTTAGTTGTCTTCTCTCGCCTTCTTTCTTGCTTGATGGGTTCGGAGCCGATCCTCGGCTCCGACTCGGCACTTGCTTTAGCTCGAGAACTCCTTTTACCAGCTCGAGGCAGCCCCATATCCCATGATGCAAGGCAGTAAGTACCCAGATCTCGTTTGTTGACAAAGGGCAATAACACCAAGCATAAAAATACTTCCCAAAGGAAGAAGAAACTTACAGATGGAAAAAGGACCAGGTCTGAATGGTCTTTAGTATAATAGTTTCTTATACAAGGTCTGTCCAGGCCAGGGGGAAGGAGGGAGGGTCGCAGAAAGAAGGCGAGAAGACAACTAACAAGGAACGTTATGGTAGGTACATAACTTCTTAATGTTAAGTTGTCAATCTCGCCTTCATTCTTGCTTGATGGGACCGCGTCCTAGCACCTCTATCCTGGGTGGCTCAATGGAACAAACTCTTGAGGACTGTAGAGCCAAAACTGGCTCTGTCCCTGGAGGCCAAGTCCAATTTGTAATGGGAAACAAAAGTGTGAGGAGTGGCCCAAGTGGCGCTGCACAAATAGTGTCCAAAGGCAGTCTAGCTTGAAAAGCTGTAGAAGTAGCTAAACTCCTAGTTGAATGTGCTTTAGGTTTTGAGCACAGCTGTTTTCCCCTGATCGTATAAATTTCAGTGATGACCGAAGAAAGCCATCTGGACAAAGTCACTTTAGAAACAGGAAGGCCTTTTTATTATCCGCATAGGAAACAAAAAGTTGATCAGATTTTCTAAATTGTTTTGTTCTGTCCAAATAATATCTAAGCTGACGGTGGACGTCAAGATAATGTAGTTTTTGTTCGGCTCTATCTGAATAGTTAGGAAAAAAATACAGGGAGATCAATGGATTGATTCAGATTGTTCTTTGAAGCGACCTTAGGTAAAAAGGATGGATTGGTTCTCAAAGATACTCTGTCTTTGTGAAAAATCAAATAGGGGGTCGAACCGAAGAGCATGAAGTTCAGACACCCTCCTGGCAGATGTAATAGCCACTAGGAATAAAGTTTTCCAAGAAAGATATTTCAGGAACAAGAAACAGCTGGCTCGAAGGGGAAGAATCAAGGATGTCAGCACTAAATTTAGATCCCACTGAGGAGGAGGATTCCTGATTGGAGGCTTTAGTAGGAAAAATCCTTTCAAGAAGGCCCTGCAGAGCCTATGGGACATAATATTATGATCTGCTATCCCGACATGAAAATTAGAAATAGCAGCCAATTGAACTCTGACTGTGGAAGAAGAGGAGCCTGCATGAAAAATCTCTGCTAAGAAGTCCAGAACTGCCTGAACAGGGGCAGTAAAAGGATCAATATTTTGGGCCTTAGCCCAATAAGAGAAACGTTCCATTTGCTTGTGTAAATCCTCCTGGTAGAGGATTTTAGTGAAGCTACAATGATGTCTCTAACTGGGTTAGAGATCAAAGGAAGCCTGGCTAAGGAAGGAAGTGGAGCAACCATGCTGTGAGGTTGAGAGAAGGGATTGACCGGTGCAGCTGACCGGATTGGTGAATCAGTAGATCTGGCACTGGGTCCAGATGCCACGGCTGCACCAAAAGGTGATGATGGAGGAACGGAACCAAACTTGTCGAGGCCAGTAAGGGGCAATGAGAATCAATTTGGCTCTCAAAGCGGTAGCTTTCTGGATCACCTGAGGATCAGAGGAAATGGAGGAAGGCATAAAGAAGTCCCTGGGGCCAATCCTGGGTCAGAGCGTCTCTGGGGATGGCCTGATAGAGGGAAGAGGCTGAAGAAGTCTGGACATTTGCTGTTTTGGGGAGTAGCAAAAAGATTGCAACATGGACGACCCCATTCCAGAAAAATCTCTTCCGCTATAGATTGCTTGAGAGACCACTCGTGAGGCATGAGGATAGCTCTGCTCAATCTGTCCGCTATAATGTTGGTTTTCCCAGGGATATGCGTTGCTACCAGAAACCGATGAGAGGAGATCGCCCATTGCCAAAGTCTGAGCGCTTCTCGACACAAGGGGTAGGACTTGGTTCTGCCCTGTTTGTTGATATACCAAACTACAGACATGTTGTCTGTGTGGACTGCAATTGTCCCTAAGGGAAGAAAGTCGTTGAGGGCTTGCAACGTTAAAAGCACTGCTCTCATCTCCAGGACATTTATGTGCAGATGGTACTCGAACGGTTGCCACGTCCCATGAACCATCCTGCCCTGATAATGACCCCCACCCGATCAGGAGGCATCCGTGGTGACAGTGGCTATCGGGGCGGGGTACAAAGCACCTGCCTTGGTGAACCTGAGACGATGTGATCCACCAAGCAAGATGTTGTTTGCATGTCTGTGTCACCAGAATCTGGTGACGCATTGGGAGTTGCTGGTATGACCACTGTGTGAACAGCATCCACTGAAGGAGGCGCATGTAGAATCGAGCCAGGGAAGAAGAGTAATGGCCGCAGCCATGAGACCTAATACCTTTAGAACCATTCTGGCCTGTACTTTCTTGCTGGCCAGAATGATCCTGACATGAGTCTGAATGTCTGAAACTCTTTGTTCTGTAAGGGTAGCTGACATCCGAACAGTGTTTAAGTTTGCGCCTATGAAGGTAATAGACTGGCAGGGCGATAAGGATGACTTTTCAAGTTGATTGAGATGCCTAAATGAGAACAAAGGTCTATTGTGTAATCCCTGGCTTGTATAAGCTGATGCCTGGTGGTGGCTGACAGGAGCCAGTCGTCGAGATACGGAAACACCTGGAATCCTTGGCGTCTCAGGTGAGCCGTGACCACTGCCATGCATTTGGTGAACACTCTGGGGCTGTAGTGAGACCAAAGGGCAGGGCTCTGAACTGGAAGTGACTGGACCCCAGCCGAGCGGAGAAATCTCCTGGAGCGTCTGTGAATTTTGATGTGATAGTACGCATCCTGAAGATCTATTGAGCACATCCAGTTGTCCTTCTGTAAGAAGGGCAGAATTGACTGAAGAGTGACCATTCGGAATCTTGTCTTCCTGACAGACTTGTTGAGTCTGCTGAGATCCAATATTGGTCTCCAGTCTCCCGTCTTTTTGGGGACCAAAAAGAATCTTGAGTAGATTCCGGGCTCTGAATGGTCTATTATAACTGGCTGAATGGCTCTTTTTTGCAGTAGTTTTGCGATTTCTAACTCTGCAATTTCCCTTAGACCGGGTGGTACATCTGGAAGGGAACCTGAGGGGAAGGGACTTTCCTCGAAAGGAATTATGTAACCCTTGGATATGATCGACTGTACCCATCTGTCTTGAGTGAGGGAATGCCAGGCTTCTGGGTACAGTGATAATCTTCCCCCGACTGCCTCCAAGGAGGGACAGCCGGGCAACACCTCAGGGATGCTGAAAGGGCTTATCAGAGAGAGGCTCCCTGTTTCCCTGGTTCTTCGGACCCCCTCTGCCTCTAGAGCGGCGTCTGTTGTTGTTACCCCTCTGCCTCTAGGGGTAAACTGACCACGTGAATCCAGCGTGACTCCTTGGGATTTCTGGAACCACATCTTCCCACCCTTCTGTCCTTTGGGATAAGGCCTAGAAGGGGTGGAAAAACTGACTCCAACAGCAGAAAGAGTCTTGCCGTCCTGCTCACACCTGGTCAAGGTTTCCTTCACCTGAGGGCCAAACAAAGCTGAGCCATCAAAGGGAGAATTTGTGAAGGACGCCTTAAAGGGATCCGCATAAAATCACATAGCCGCATCCAGGCTTGGCGTCTAAGAGCCACACCTGTGCCTGCGGCTCTACTCGCTCCATCCGCAGCATAAGATATTAGCCGCATGGAGGAGTTAGCAATGGAATTGAGGGTTCCTAGCTGCGAAGCAATCTTTTCTTGAGCCCCTGCAGCTGTAGGATCCTGAACTACTTCTCCCAGCTCCTTCAGGATATCTCTCTGGAGTCTGGTGAAGTGACAAAGATAATTCAGCGAACGATAGCAAAGGTCGCTGAGGAAAACATCCGCTTGCCGTACCTGTCCATGGTCCTAGAGTCCTTATTAGGAGGATGGACGGGCACGGAAGGATCTGCAAGTTCCTTTTGGTGGCCGCAGCCACCACCATGGCATCAGCGGGACACCCTTGGTAAGGAATTGTTTGTCACTGGAGCAGTGATAAATTTTGAAGGCCTCCTAGGGACTGGCTCTACAGAGTCAGGAGCTGCCCACGCCGTGCAATAACCTGCATAAGGGGGTCGAAGGCGGAGACACCCAGGAGGTGGAGGGCCGAGATCCAAACGCCTCTAGGTATACTGACTCATCCTCAGAGGGATTGTTGGTGGGCCAGTTTCCCTCTGTTTTAGAAGTTCTAGGATGTCTGAGAAGGAGACATCCTCAGAGGGGATCTAGGGGATCCCTCTGACTCATCAAAGTCAGTATCCGAAGTGACAGACTGGGAGTCTACATGCTTCCTCTTACAAGTCCTCTTCCTAGGAGGATCTCCCGAAACATCAGGAGAATCCTCGGAAGAGGGGAAATTCCCAATGGGGAAACCTGAGGCGGAGGATCTCTGGGTCCTGAAGCAAGAGAAGTGGCAGAGATGTCAACAGGTACAATAGAGGGAGGAGCTACGGAACAGACTGCTGACTGATACCAGTGGCCAGTACACTCTTCATCACCTCGAATGCTCCCCTCCCAGGCAGTTCCGAGAGAACCCGCTCCAAGAGCTAGGAACTCCAGGGACCACCGCAGGGAAGTCTCCGAGGCAGATGTAGGAGCCGAGCTAACCAAGGCCGAGGCTCCAAGGGGGAGAGCGGGCTCGGACAAGGGTCCGATGCCACTCACCCCCTCGGAGGAGACCATGGAAGCCCGACCACCAAATCCCTCTAAGGAAGAGGAGATAAGAGTAGAGGCTGAAGGAACAGAAGGGGGTATCCGTCCTCCAGCCGTAGCAGTAACCATTCCCGAAGACTCCAACTCCAAGCTCTGGGGTAGAGTTGAAGGAGGAACTATAACTGGGTGTGGACCAACAGTCGTCTGTTGAGACAGACTGTGTAACATTTGGGCCAGTACCTGTGACTTGAGTAATCTACTGACCACTCTCTCTAGGTCATGATCTGACAACCTGGATGACCTTGAAGATCGGCTCCGATGGCTCCGTTCTGATAGAAGAGGCGAAGCCGGAGCCGACAGTATCGGCTCCAAGGAAGGAGACCTCGACCTCTTCCTGGAATGAGCCGTCGGAGCCGATACTATAGATCCTGTCGGAGCCGACTTCGGAGCCGACAGGAAGCTCGATGTATCGGCCCCAGCCGGAGCCGATACAGCCACCAAAGTAACGGTGTCGGAGCCGATCGGAGCCGACACCGATGCCTGTGCCACATGGGTGTCGGAGCCGATCGGAGCCGACATCGGTGGTCAAAATAGGTTCGGCACCGATAGCCATCGGTGCCGGCGCTAATAAAGCCAGAATCGGCTCCAGCCGGAGCCGATCTCGACTCAGTACGAAGTCGGAGCCGAGGCCGCAGGCTTAGAACAGAAGCCTGGGCCTTGGAAACTCTTGCTGGTTTTGATGGAGCCGACTTAGCCGGAGAGCCCTCCGGCTTAAGAAGGCCCCTAAGAACCAGTTTGTTATGTCTCTCCTGCAGGACTCTCTGGCTGAAGGAGTGACAAATAGCACAGGAGTCCTGCAGGTGAAGAGGGCCCAGACAATACAGGCAAGAAGTGTGACCGTCTGTCAGAGACATCTTCTGACAGCACGAGTCACACTTCTTAAAACCTGAGACCCTCTCCTTTGACATGGTGCTGAAAAACACACACACACACACCAGTCAAAATTTAACTTAAATAAATACCAAAAGGTATTCTACAAAACCAAAACACACACCCTAACAGTGGGGGGGATGGGAAGGGTTTTTTAAGATACACTAACAAAAAATAAAGGAGACAGGGAATTTCTGTCAGAAAGGGAATAATATAAGTTTAAAACTATCAATACAAGGTTTTTTTACTAAAAAGGGGCTTAAACTCACAAAAGTGAACAACTTACCAGGAGCTGGCAAAAAGAAGACCTCCCAAGCGAAGCGGCAAACGAGATCTGGGTACTTACTGCCTTGCATCATGGGATATGGGGCTGCCTCGAGCTGGTAAAAGGAGTTCTCGAGCTAAAGCAAGTGCCGAGTCGGAGCCGAGGATCGGCTCCGAACCCATCAAGCAAGAATGAAGGCGAGATTGACAACTTAACATCCCCTGATAAAGGAATAATTGGAGGGAAGAGCTAGACCCCCCCCCCAGAAGAACAAAAGGAATCATCATAATTTGGAAATGGAAAAGAAAGGTGGAATTTTTGAGATGTATAGACAGATCAACAATGGTCTAGCATTATGGGAAGTATATAACATTTGTATCCTAAGTTGTCCCCTCTGAACATCTTGACAGATAAGACAAAATCCTTTGCTACCAAGATCCCTGTGCAGTATCATAGCATGATACTTTGAGTATGATGGAGCTGAATACTGCCCTAAATCTAGAAATAAGGCTAGTTTGTAATGTATGACAGAGGTATGCATGGTAGACCAAGTTGCTGCTACATACAGGTAATCATCCAGTGATGAATGTCTGAAAAAGATAACAGAAGTTGAAACAAGTATAGAGTATACTCCTGGTTTGGTTGAAAGGGATAACTGCTTTGAACTAAAAACAAAGGGAATGCAATTTGACAACTATCTAAATATGATGGGCCAGATTCAATAAAGCCTACACTAAGTGTACACAATATGTATTCAAGAACGTTCTTATCACATTTTTTGTGCTTTCTAGTCACTCATAAAAATGACACTAAGTGTACCTGTAGTCTACACTTTGTGGTAACCTTTATGAATCCATGTCCAATATTTAAAGCTACAAGAATATCAATAGGAAAACTAAAATTAGGAGGAAGAAGGCGTGAGTTATGTCTGTGTGACTGTTCACTCAGAACAGTGTACACTTAGTGTAGGCATTATTGAATCTCGGAATATGACTTTACAAACTTTAAATCCAAATTAGGTTGTAGAAAAGGATACAAACAGCTGGTCAACTTTCCATAAGTATTTTCTGCAAAGCAAATAAAATCACAGTTGATGATATAAATCTAAAGTATGGAGAGGGCGTTCCTCTTGGTTGGAATAATTAGGCCCAAAGATCCATACTGTAAAAAATTACATTCAACAAAAAATTTTCCAGTACTTTTTAAAGCATCACTGGTTGTAGGTGAGGGGTTCATGTTTCATATACAAAAGGGGTAGGAATATCAAAGAAAGATAGAAAAGTACAGTTGTGTAAGTAACTTACCATAACAGTATAAGTTCGAATGATCACTTCTGCAGCAGTTTCACACATATCGGTTATATCCTGCATAAGATACAACAGCTGGTCATCTTCCAAAGCTTTAGGGCACCTCACATGAGCCCAAACTATTAGTCAGCTCAAGCTGAGCTAACTAAAGACAGCTTTGATTGTCAAGCCCTTCAGAGCTTTCCTACCACCAATGAGAGTGCTCCTCTGCAGTCTTTAGAGGATCAACGGTCAACTTGTGCAGTTCCACATCTGGGCAGATACTAGTATAAACTAAGTTCTGCAAACTTTTCATTTCCAGCACAACCCTTGTGCACTGTTGTCGTATATGAAGATACTCATAAATACCAGCATAAAATTGCAGGGATGACTTACTGAAGAGAACACATCATCACAAAAAGCAGTCAAAAGGACAGGGACTAGTCATCTTTTCACACCTCTTAGCACAAAAATCAGGGACAAAGCCAAAACTGATGGAAGGACAAATGCCCAAAACAGGGAAGATTAAAAAAATGCTCTTATAAAGTTAGAAAGTTGCGAGAACAACAAGTTTTGCATTAGCATTCATTTTCTGAAAGAGGAATTCAAACAAAAATGTCAGCCATTATATAGGGATTGCAATCCTTAATGATTTTCCAGAAAACCACAGATTACATGATTTAAAAAAATGATTTTCCAGAAAACCACAGATTACATGGGAAACAGACAAAAATAAGATGCAAAAAATCTGGAAAGTTGAGCGGTGTGCCACAGATGCATTTTTATTAAAGAAGGCTTACATTTGACTGTGTAGAGTGCAAAAACATTCAGTAAACTAACTGGAGTTTAGTGAATTAACAGTAAAGAGGTTTGTTCTTTATTATATTACATACTCACAAAGCCAAGAAGCAGGTATAGATTGGTTGGATGCTGATGTCTATAGAAGGCCAATGCAATAATCATTCCAAATGAGACAAAAACCAAAAGAAGCATCAACGCAGGCCTGTGAAGAAAGAAAAAATATAGACAGAATGTGTAAACAAAGAGACATGAAGATCCATGTCTTCCTATCTTTTTCAAGATTTTTCTGGCTCTCTTTCAGTTAGCAGAAAAAAGAAGTTATGTACTCACCGTAACGTTCCATCTGAGTTGTTGCTCTTCATTTATCTTCAACCTTTGGGTTATCTGACTTGGCCACATATCCAGCACTTGATCCGAGCTCCAAGCTCCTCCCCTACCAATAATGCCTCTGTCTCCTTCTTCCCTTCAGATCAAGTTTGCTGCCTAACCTGGCATCCATACCTGACCCAACACCTTGTCCCATGCTAAAGTAGTTAGGAAAACCTTCTATATCACCCACCTGATCATGAAGGGATTCACATCTAGATCAAGGGAGGTCATCGTCACCCTGTACTCACACTTATTATTAGACCCATGATTGAGTACAATGCCCGCCGGAATGTATCTGACCAGACACCTGCTGCAGCTTGAAAGGCCCCAAAAGTTCTCACCAAAAAGGAAATAAATCTCAAAAAATAATATGTCTTATGCGCCCTGAAAGAAGAACTCCTCTCAGCTCTCAGTCTCATACCGCTTGCTCAGAGTGACCCCAGCTGACATATATAAGGCCGTCAAACCCAGATTTGATGAATATGCTTCACCTCAAAAAATCTAGATCCCCAGAACCACAAGGGCGGAGGAGACTTAAACCACGACACGGTTATAACCACGACGTTGGACAGATTCATCACATCACCCAGAGACTCCCTATGCCAAAAACTAAAATCCCGGTACATGAGGCAGAGCACACCTTCTGGTCTCTTGTTCAAGAGGAATCTTGACCTGGATGGAGCAGATATGCATATATGATGATTACTTCAGATGACAGCAAACCAGTGAGCAGCACAAAGCAAAATGAAGGCACAGCATTATAACAAAAGGAATAAAGGCTATGCCACATAACTATGGGCTAGGCTTATAAATGTGGCCTGGCCTTAGCCTTGAACCTATGAACCTATAAATGTCTCTATAAGCAAGAAAGGGAGAGTAAGAGGCACCCTGGCGGTGAACACATCCTCTACTCGCCAGACCACCACACAGTTTAGGCAAGGCAGGAGGAAGGAGGGAGGGAATAGTTGAAGACAAATGAAGAGCAACAACTCAGATGGAACGTTATGGTGAGTACATAACTTCTTTATCTGAAGTTGCTGTCTTCATTTGATCTTCAACCTGTGGAACAGAGTCCCCAGCTACTAAACACCTGGGAGGCCCTCATGGAGAGATATTCTGGAGCACGGCAAAGCCAAAGGATGCCCTGTTCCTGGATATGATGTCTAACTTATAATGCGAGATGAAGGTATGCGATGAAGCCCAAGAAGCCACACAGCAGATGTCATCCAACGAAACTCTGGACCAAAAGGCCACTGAGGTAGCCATAGATCTAGTGGAATGTGCCTACACATGACCTGGTGGGGATAAACCCCTAGCAGAATACGCCAATGTAATACACTGGGAAATCCAACGGGCAATGGTGACCTTCGATACTGGTTTATAGTTTCATAGGTTCATACGTGTTTTCTAGGTAATGACCACAAGGGCCTTTTTAAGCCTAGCCGTGCATCTCAAATCTCTGACGAGTTCTGATACCTTTAATAAGTGTAAGCATGGGCCTGGGAGATGAACCATTTACAGGTTACTGGTTTGCATCAGAGACATAGGTGCCAAACCAGTTTCCACAAAAAGGGTTTAGAGTAGGAAATGAAGAGTTGGTCAGACTTACGAAAGGATTTAGTCCAGTGCAGGTAAAAATGTAACTGTCTGTGCACATCCAACAAATGTAATTTGTATTCTCCCTTATTTTGAAAATTTGGGAAAAAGACAGGGAGATTAATCACCTGATTAATATTGGACTCCAAAGCTACCTTACGAAGAAAGGATGGATTAGTATGCAAGGATACCCTATCCTTATGAAAAATCATATACAGAGCTTGACCGACAAAGCCTGAAGCTTCAAAACCCTCCTGGCAGAAGTAATAGCAACCAAGAAGTCCATCTTCCAAGACAAAAACTGCAGGTCCACAGAGGCTGCAGGCTCAAAGGGGGATGAAACTAGAGCTTGCAGAACTAACATAAGATCCCACGGCAGCGCAGGATCCTTCACTGGGGGCCGAAGAAGAAATATGCCTTTTAAGGAGGCTTTGCAAAGCTTAGAAGATGCTAAGGAAGCCATGTTATCACCTACATGAAATTAGAAATCGTTGCTAATTGGACCTTGACTGTAAAACAACTGGCACCTTGCTGAAAGATCCCTGCCAAAAATTCTAAAACCACAGAAACTGGGGCAGTGAAAGGATCTAGGGCACGCTGCGAAGCCCAGATCAAAAAATGTCTCCATTTGCTGGAGTACACCCTTCTGGTGGAAGACTTATGAGTCACCTCCAGGATCCTTTTGACAGGTGAAGATAAGCTGGGAGTCCTGACTATCATGGGAACTGGAGCGGCCAAACAGTGAGCTTCAGACTGTCCAGGTCTGGATGGAGAATCCCTGAAGGATGAGAAATGAAATCCAGAACTGGATCCAATGTCTATGGTGGAGCCACAAGGTGAGACCACAGAGAGGTGAACCATACTTGGTGAGGCCAGAATGGGGCAATGAGGATAACTAAGCTCCCCAGCATGCAAGCTTTCTGAAGGAATTTTGATATTAGGAGAAGAGGAGGATAAGCATACAGAAGACGGGGTGCCAAGCATGAATCAGAGGGTCTCTGGAGGCTTCCTCCGGTGGGGGGTTCAGAGCAAAAAACTCACTGCATTTCTCATTGGAAGGGGAGGTGAAGAGATCACAGCAAGGCTGACCCCACTTGAGAAAGATCTGTTTCACTTCTGAAGGATTCAGAGACCATTCATAAGGCATCAGAATAGACCTGCTGAGCCTGTTCGCTAGAATGTTGGACCTTGCGTTGCCACCAGAAAATGGCCAGTAGAGATCACCCACTCCCACACTGTCATGGTTTCGTGACATAGAGGATAACACCTGGTCCCCACCTGCTTGCTGATGTACCAGACCACAGACATATTGCCCGTCTAGATAGCAATCATCCCTGGGGGAAGATGGGCATGGAGAGCCTGCAACACTAAAAGCATATGCAATCTGGTCTCGTAGGGGGACCACGTGCTTTTGACTGTCCTTCCCGAGCAGTGCCATCCCCACCCTAGCAGGGAGGAGTGCATAGTCACCGTGGCCAAGGGAGAAAGTGGAAGAAAAGAGTGACCCCAAACAAGATCCAGAGAATGAATCCACCACAGAAGAGAGTCCCTGTACACCCAAGAGACTCCAATGGGGTGTGACAACGGGAGATCTAAAATGGACCACTGAGCCATGAGGGCCCACTGAAGAATCTGCATGTCAAAACATACAATGGGTAAAAGACTGATCATGGCCACCATGGACCCCAATGCCCTTAATACCATTTCCGCTGTCGGTGACTGAGCTTGAAGAATACAAATGACATGTAGCTTCAGAGACTGTTTTCTCTCCGAGGTAAGAAAGACTTTGGTTTGAATCATGTCTAATCAAGCTCCAATGAAATCTAGTACTTGAACCAGGGCCAGTGACGACTTGATGAGATTGATGGTAATGCCCAACCACTGGGCTAAGAGAAGAAAGGAATCCCTCGCTTGGCAGAGCTGATGCCTGGAAGGGGCAGCGAGGAGCCAGTTGTCCAGGTAGGGGAAGACCTGTACACCCTGGCATCTCAGGTGAGCTGCTACCACTGCCATCACTTTGGTGAACACCCTGGGGGCTGTGGTGAGACCAAAGGGGAGTGCTTTGAACTGGTAATGACTGGCTCCCAGCTGGAAGTGGAGAAACCTCCGAGAGCACCTGCCCATTTTGATGTGGTAGTACTCATCTTGAAGGTCAATCAAGCACATCCAATCACTCTCCTGCAGAAAGGGCAGGATAGACTGCAGGGTGACCATCCGGAATTTCTTCCTGGCCACTGACAGGTTCAAGATGGAGAGATGCAAAATGGGTCTTAAGTCCACCGTCTTCTTTGGCACCAAAAAGAGCCTGGAATAAATACCTAATCCGGACTGGTCTGGGGGGATGGGTTGGATGACTCTGTTTTCTAGCACCTTTGCAATTTCCAGTGCTGCATCCTCCCTTTGCATGGGTGGAACATCCGGGAGGTGGAGGTGGCTTGAGAAATGGAATCGAATAGCCTCAGGATATAATTTGCAACACCCAACGATCTTCCATGATGAACTCCCAGGCTGTTGGGTGCAGTGAGGGGTGACCACCGACTGCCTCCAGAGACGAGCAGCCGGGCAACTCTTCAGGGTTGCTGCATGGTCTCTCCGAGAAAGGCTCTCTAGACCCTTGATTTCTCAGACCCCCTCTGCCTCTAGGGCGGCATCTATCAAATCCCTCTCAACCACTGGGAAAGGCAAGTCCTGAGTGTCCTGGGAATAGCTCGGAGTTTTCCAGAACCACATCTTCTTGGCCCCTCACTGATACCTAGAGAAAGTTCGTTGAGTGTCCGAGAAGCGGATCCCTACTGCACACAGAGTCTTCCTGTCCTTATCACTCTGAACTAAGGTGTCACATACAGACTTCCCAAAAAGGGTGGAACTGTCGTACAGGGCATTCGTAAAAGACACCTTAAAGGGTTCTGAAAACGCACAGAGCCAGAGCTAGGCATGGTGCCTAATGGCAACGTGTGTACCGACAGCTCTAGTGGCACCCTTGGTTGCATGGGAGAGAAGATGCATAGAGGTGTTAGCGATAGATGTCAGGGTTGGCATAGACCCTCTGCCGACATAGACCCAGAGGCAGACTCAGTGATCTCCTTGACAAGGTCTCGCTGTAGCCTAATCACGTGTGCCAAATAAATCAGCGTATGCACAGAAAATGTCGCTGAAGCGTACAATCACTTCGCAAAATGGACCATCACACTGGACTCTTGGTCAGGAGGATGCACTATAGAGCTCTCCTGAGCAAGCTCCTCCTTAGTGACAACTGCCACCACCATGGCATCAACTGGGGATCCCTTGGTCCAATAGGTCCTGTCCAGAGGGGCTCAAAATAAATTTTCACCGGGTGTTTGGGAATGGGCTCCACCATGTCCGGTTCCTTATTTGTCCCGGTTAGGTTTTTGGGCAAACTCCTCCCCCCACGCTGGCATAGGATTTCCATGATGTCTCCAAAGGAGACATCCTTGGGGAGGGGGTGACCGGGGGGAACCTTCCTCTTCCTCTAAATCAGTGTCTTCTGTGAGGGACTCTGGTGGGGAGTTCAAGTGCTTCCTTTTGCAAGTATGTTTGCAAGGAACCTCTTCAGTGGGGGTTTCCTAGGAAGGACTCGCCAGCATCTCGCTGCTCCCAAGTGGGAGCACCCTGGGGCAAAGACGCAGCAGGCTGTCCTTGAGATGGCAGGATGGCCAGGTCCACATCAGAAACAGAGGGAGCCGGGGCGGACTCCGAAGACAAGATCGTCAAGGGTCTCTATGGGATCGAGAGGACCCCTCTCTACCATGTCGAAAGCTGAAGGGGAACAGACCTCCTGAAAAGGGACACTGTAAGGAGCCGTAACCCTCTGACCCAACGGGGGAGCCAGAGCCGAGTCTCCAGGTGCCAAGATTCCAAAGGGGAGGCTCTGCTCTGAAAAACTCAGAGATGACACCATCCCCTCGGATCCGGTGCTGAGGCTATGGCTCCGACAGCCAGATGGATCCGAGCTAGTCAGATTCAACCTGCTCAAGGCCATGGCCAGTGTTGAGGTACAAGGTACCATCGGAGCTGACCCCTCAACTACAAGGGCTCCGAAACCGGAAGTCAGATCAGAGAAGGAGTAATAGGGATGAGCATAGACTGCACCCCCCCGCTCCGGAGGAAGAGGGTGCAGGCAAGACTCCCATCTCTACCTGAGTGGGATAAACTTCTACATTATCCTATCCATCTCTGCTTCAGAAAGACTGTGGGTGCAGTAGGAAGAGGAGGCCACCAGAACTGGCCTAGAGGGGAGGTGAAGGGAAGCCAGTGCTGGCAACCATGTCTGAAGCTCTTCCGGCTCTGGAGGAACAGAGGGGAATGGAGCCAGGGGGACTCCATCCTCGGAGCTGACTTTACTTTTGCTGCAAGGCTCGCTGAGGACAATTGATCCAGGGATCGCTTCCTGGCCCTGTCCTTGGACTTAGAGGATTTGTCTCCATCCCCGGACCTCTTGGCGGGAGATTGAGTCCCAAAGGCTGGGGCAGAGATGGAAGCAGAAGCCCGGGCAGAAGAGGTCTGGGCCCCAGTGGTAAGAGGTGGGAGAAGGCCCTTCAAAAGTAAGTTATTCCTCTTGTCCAGCAGTGCCCGGGGATTAAACCCGGCACAGATAGAACAGGAGGACTCCAAGTGGGCAGCCTTAAGACATTCAACGCACAGAGTGCTGGAGAGAGCTTGTGGCCACACACTGTGCATTTTCAAAAGCCTGGTTAGGGGGTTTCAGCCATACTCCCAACCAAAAGGCCCAACACACACTCATGTAAGCACAGACCACACACATGTGATTAGAAGAAAAGAGAGGGTTTTTTTTGGAACCAACGCAGAGGACGCGAGGTAGAAAATAGAAAAGGGGAAAAGTTTAAGAAAAGGAGCGTCAAAAAGGCAGAAAAGTCACTTACCCTAAAACTGTAGCCTAGAGCACGGATCGCAATGCGGACATGAAGTGCAGCAAATGAGATCTGAAGGGAGGAAGGGGACAGGGGCATTATGAGTAGAGGAGAAGCCTGGAGCTCAGATCAAATGCTGGATATGTGGCTGAGTCGGATCTGTGCCTGATCAGGTACTCCACAGGTTGAAAACCAAATGAAGACAACAAATGAAGACAAGTGGGTGGGTGAAAAGAGCAAGAGTTTGGTTTTCTTGGGGTTGAGGAGAAGACAATGATTAGAGAACCATTGCTCTATAGTTGTGAAGGTTTTTTGTGTTTTTGCAAAAATAATGGAGAAATGTATCCACAAACAGTTACTAAATCACCTACTAAACTATAATCTCCTGGCTAATTGCCAACATGGGTTTCGACCATACCATAGTACTAGCACGGCCTTACTATCCTTCATCGACTCAATTAACAAAAACCGCAACAATAATACTCCTTCTTCGGCATTCTTCGTAGACCTGTCCAAAGCCTTTGACATGGTCAATCACCAACTTCTTCTCCATCGTTTAAAGTCCTTCTCTCTAGATAATCCTGCCTTAAGCTGGTTCACATCCTATCTAGACAACCGAAAACAGGCAGTACTATGGGACAACCAACTCTCTGATCTCCTCCCCACCTCTATAGGAGTCCCTCAGGGCTCTATTTTAGGTCCTCTATTGTTCTCCATTTTCATAAATGAACTTCATCTAGCTACTCCACTAACAACTTGCATTCAATATGCAGATGACACTACTATCATTTGCTCAGCCTCAACGCAGACAGAACTTCACTCTCTCACACAAAAAACCTTCACAACTATAGAGCAATGGTTCTCTAATCATCGTCTTCTCCTCAACCCCAAGAAAACCAAACTCTTGCTCTTTTCACCCACCCACTTGTCTTCCTCTATCCATTTTACACTTACATCCGATAATGGGACCATTATCTCTCCTGACCAAACAACAAAACTCTTAGGTATTACTATTGACAATCAATTAAAATTTGACAACCATATTAACCTTACAATAAAATCTACCAACAGAAAACTAGGCTCTCTCTACAGAATCAAATCTTTTCTTACTTCTGAAGCCAGAACTACAATAGCTAGAACCCACTTAATCTCAACCCTATTATATGCTTCCTCCATTTACACAAATCTTTCTAAGCATAATCTTAAACTTGCTACATCATATAATAACATTGCCAGATTTGCAACTGCCTCTCCATATAGAACTCATCATTGTTTAAATCTTAAAAAACTAGGGTGGCTGGAACTACCCCACCTTATACAATACTATCAACTCACTATTGCCCATAATGCCCTACATCACCCCGACAACACTCCAATACTCTCCACCCTCATAACACCCTATAACAATCAGAGGTACCTACGCTCCACTAACAAAATACTGGTCCAAACCTCCCTATCTAAAAACTCAGCAGGTGACTCCACATTTTCCAACTCAGTTGGCAAAATATGGAACAAGCTACCACAAGACCTCACAACCCTAACTTCACTCTCCCTATTTCAAACTAAACTAAAATTCTTCCTAAATAACCAGTGGCTATGCTCATGTAATAACCCTGGTTAGCTATCTCTTTTTTTTCCATTTTTATCTGATTCCTTATCAACCTTTCTCTTTCTTCTTATCTACAAACTCTAACAGAGTATTTAATGTTCATCATCTTTTCTTTTTTTTCCATCCTAAGATTTAGATTGTACTCAAAAGTCTATACAACCTGTTTGCAGGTTTATGCATATGTTTTTTTCCTATTATTGTATATTCATGTATATCTTGATATTGTTAAGTAGTACGTAGTGGAGCTTTTCTCCCCGGGCCTCCACTGAAAATGGACATGTATCCAGTTGGACTAGCCCGGTAAACAAATGTAAAATAAATAAAATAAATAAAATAAACTTCAGGTCCTTGGTTTTGCAGGCATCCTCTGCCACAAGGATGGCATCTTCCATTTGATGCCCCCTCACCGCCTCGGAGGAGTTGTCCTCGTGTGAATCCTAAAAAGGTCCCTGGGATTTATGGAACCACATGTTCTTACCTATTCTTTGATCCTGGGAAAAGGATTGTTGAGAGGTTGAAAAGTTTATCGCTACAGCACACAGGGTCTTTCCATACTGTTCACTCCAGGAAAGCATTTTTAATAAATTTAACAAAAATGATGTCTTCTTTAAAGAAGACTGTATTGTTAATAATTAATTTTTTCAATCGCCTCCACAATTTCATTGTTCAGAAGGATGGGACAGTCGGGTATTTACCAAATATGACTTTACACTTGCCACTGTTGACATTGGGCCCCAGCTATTTAACCCAAACACTACTATTTGGTAAGGAACAGTCTACAACTTGGATGTCACCTGAAGAAATTCTAGGCTCAAGCTTACACTTGCCTGTGTGCTCAGCCCAATTTAAAGGAAGACAATACAAAACTAAATAAAATGGGTCCCAGCACAAAACCCTGAAGAACCTCAGGGGTTACAGACTCCCAGATGGAAAACTCACCCAAAAGCATAAATCCTGAACCTTACAAGGGTTCGTAAGTACTACCTTAGCTGCCCTTGAAAGCCATTTTACGCCTAACCAGTTTCCCTTTTTGTACTTGAAATAACCTATCCCATTTGGTTATAGATTGGCCTTACTTATCTCCCATGGTCGCTAATTGTAAGTTATGTACTTGCCATAACTTGGTATCTGTGTTGTCTTCTTTCATTCATCCTCATGAATGGGTCACATTCCGACTCTGCTGCAATTTTACAGACTAGGCTCCAGGTCTCAAGCTCCTCCCCTTCCCATAATGCTCTACTTTTTGCCCAGCCCTCTCAGATTGAGTTTGCTGCCCCCACAAGAAGTTCCCACAGTAGGAAAAAGGTAACTACCAAGTAAGGACAGAACGAAAAGAACCAGAGGCTCAAACCGGGAACACAGGTTCCCTATCATTCCTGAGATCTACCAAAAGTCACAATGAAGGATGGCTAGGAGGGAAAGTGAGGATGAATGAAAATATGACACAGATACCAAGTTATGTAAGTACATGACTTACAAATCTGATGTTGTCTCTTTCATTTCTCCTCACAAATGGGTCAGAGTCCTCAGCTACAAGAAACCCTCCAGGGTGGCCTCAAGGAAGGATATGTTGGAGCACAGCGGAACCAAAGGAAGCCCAGTTTCTGGAAACAATATCCAATTTGTAATGAGTTTCAAAGGTACAAAGTTTAGACCAGGTGGCTGTGGCACAAATATCATCAATGGAAGTTCTAGAAGAAAAGGCTGATGACATAGCCATAGATCTGGTTGAATGGGCTCTAGGAGGATGTGGCAATTGAAGACCACTTCTAGAATTTTTTTTTTTTTATTTAAAATTTGTTGACCGGGAAAGTCCGACTAGGTTCCACAGATCCGGTTTTCAGCGGAGGCCCGGGGAGAAATGCTCCAGATGCATGTTTTTAGAATGTGGGAGGAAACCGGAGTACCCGGAGGAAACCCATGCGAACGCAGGGAGAACATGCAAACTCCACACAGAAGGCACCCCAGCCGAGAATCGAACTGGAGAACCTCTTGCTGTGAGGTGACAGCATTAACCGCTGCACCACTGCGCCACAGAATAAATCACACAGATGCAACTTGTAATCCACTTAGCAAGAGTTACTTTCGAAACTGCTTGCCCCAGGCAGTTGGTTGAAAAGGATACAAAACTGTTCAGTCTTTCTAAACTGTTTTGTCCTATGGAGATGAAAATGTAGTTGTCAATAACGTCTAGAAAGGTGTAGTAACCATTCTCCCTTGTTAGAAAAAATTGGGAAAGAAAATTGGCAATTGAATGGACTGATTCAAGTTAACCTCAGTGGCCACCTTTAGCGATAAAAGAAGGATTGGTACGAAGGGAGAGACTATCGTTATGAAAAGTTATGTAAGGGGGTTTCGAAGACAGAGCTTGGAGTTCCAAAATCCTTTTGGCAGATGTGATAGCCAACAGAAATACAGTCTTCCAGGAAATAATTTCAAGTCACAGTCATGGAAGGTTCAAAGGTGTCTGTGTTAGGCCTTGGAGGACAATAGTGAGATCCCACAGAGGGGACGGATCTTTAACCAGAGGACAGAGAAGAAAAATACCCTTCAGAAAGGCCTTACATAACCTGGATGTAGCAGGAGAAAGTACAGTTGTCTACACTTACCATACATGTGGAAGTTTGAGTGTATTCACTATCGCAGTCATCACATCTGGGTTATCCCTGCCAGGATAGGCCTCGGCCGGCCCGAATACTAGAGACTTAGTATTTCTGAGTCAGTTGCTGTCGCTTGAGGACTAACGTCAGGTCATCAGTAGTATAAAGTAAGGCAGCCAATGCCATTACATCAGTTTTTCTTGCCCTAACCTGTCAGGAGCCCCCAAGTAGGAGTCCAGGTTCTGGTGGAAGAACCCCATCAGTGGAAAATAAATACCAATATGTCCCTTGTAAGGAAGGAGAACAAGTAAGAATGGTAATAAAAGGAGAAAGAGAAGAAAGGGGGATGGAGGGAGGGAAACCAGGACTGCAACAGTGAATACACTTGAGCATCTACATTTATAGTGAGTGTACACAACTGTACTATGTTCTTCGTGTTTCACTGTTGCAGCCATCACATTTGGGTTGATTCTCAAAGCTGAGGAAAAGGGTGGAGGCAGTCAAGGAAACTAGGGGCTGGCTAGGATGCCCTGCAAGACTGCAGAGGCAGGTGGTAATGCTTGGTAAAAGTGTGAACAGATGTCCAGGTGGCAGCCTCCAGGATGTCCCTGGTGGAGACTCCTCTGAGGACAACTGCAAGAGGTGGAGGCTGCTCTGGTGGAGTGTGTCCTGACTCCCTTGGGGGAGGCTTTCCATGCTGTTTGTAGCAGAAATGGATGCAGTGTGCTATCCATTTGGAAACTGTTTGTTTGGAGATGGCTTTGTCTTCTGCTCCTGTAGCAAAGCTAACCAGCAATTGATCAGACGTTCTGAAGGATTTATTCCTGTCTAGATAGAATCTGAGCTGTCTGTGCACATCTAGAGAGTGAAGAATCCTTTCCCCTTGTTCTGGGGATTACGAAAAATGGTGGGGAAATGAATTGATTGGTTGAGAGCCACACAGGACACCACCTTGAGCATGAAGGATGGGCTAGTTCTGAGGGATACCCTGTCTGCATGGAAGATAATGAAGGGTTCCACAGCCATGAGTGCTTGCAGCTCAGAGACTCTTCTGGCTGAAGTGATGGCCAGATGGAATGCTGTCTTCCAGGAGAGAAATTTTACCTCTGCAAAAGAAGCTGGTTCAGAAGGGGGCAGGGTGAGCTTTTCCAATACAAAGTTAATGTCCCAAGCTGGTATTGGTACCCTTCTGGGTGGCCTCAAGTTGCTATCCCCTCTTAGGAACTGTTTGATCAAGGGGTGTGAGAAAAGGGGCTGCTCAGTGGGAAAATGAGCAGAAACAGCAGAGACATGAATTTTTATAGAGGAGAAAGAGAGACCACCGTGTAGTAGGTCAGCTAAGTAATCCAGGATGAGAGGGAGGGAGGGCTGTGCCGTATTGGGTCCCTTAGCCTGGATCCAGGTGCAGAACCTTTTCCATTTGTCAGCTGTCAACATAAGACGTTCTGGTGCTAGGACGTCTGGTCTCACAGATAACATCCAGAAACTGTTTATGGAGGTTGGCAGATTGGTTCGTAGTTAGGGAATAAGATAAGCTGCCAAATTGAGTGTTTGCAATTGGGGATGCATGAATTCCCCTTCCCTCTGGGTCAGGAGGTTTGGAATATGAGGAAGATGCCATGGAGGGTGTGGATACAGGCTGCATAGCAAGGGGTATCAGTGTTGCCGAGGCCAGTCTGGAGCTATAAGAATGGTCCTTGGTTTTTCCTCCCTTATTTTGAACAATACCCTGGGGATGAGAGGCAGGGGAGGAAAGGCATAAACTGATAGACTGACCCAGAGGAAGGACAGGGCATCCACTTTCCAAGCCATGCAGTGATGCACCCTGGTGCAGAATTTGCTGAGCTGATGATGGGAGTGGGAGGCAAAGAAATCGATCTTCGGGGTTCCCCATTTCGGCGTTATTAAGGTCAAGGTACTTCTGCCGAGTTGTCACTCGTGTGGGTCCAGAAGATTTCTGCTTAATTGGTCTGCCAGAGAGTTCAGAGAGCCTGGTAGGAATTGTGCTAACATGTGTAGGTGCATGGCAGAGGCTGTGTGTCAAAGGGTCATGGCCAGCCTGCACAGAGGTTAGGAGTGAGTTCCTTCATGCTTGTTGATGTACCACATCACAGTGGTGTTGTCTATTTTGATCAGGAGAGCCCCTGGAGAGAGAAGAGGCTTGAAAGCTATCAAGGCATGCTGCACAGCCATCATCTGTTTTTGACTGATGTGCAGAGGGATTTGCTGTGGGCTCCACTGGCCCTGTATGCACCTGCCATCCAGGTGTGCACCCCACACCAGGTCTGATGTGTCTGTGGTGAGGGTCTGCGTGGCGGGGGGTGGGGAGAAAGGCATTCCCTTGTTGTGGTAGCATGCTGAAGCCCACCAAAAAAATCTTTTCTGAGGCAAGGAATTATAGGTATAAGAGTCTCCAGGTCTTGAGAGTGTTGACACCAAAGGCTCTTTAGGAACCACTGCAGTTTCCTCATATGGAGTCTGGCATACGGAATGAGTAGTACGCAAGATGCCATGAACCCCAGAGCTTTCGGGATCTTCCTTGCAGATAGCTGGGGCCTGGTGGCTAGTTGAGAGAAGTAGGCTGTCAGGAAAATGTGTTTCTCTGGTGTAAGGTATGCCATCTGGGATGCTGTGTCCAGACTTGCTCCCAGGAAGATTATCCTTTGGGTGGGCACCTGTTTGGATTTCTTTTCATGTGTACCCTAGGGAGGTTAGTAGGGTCTTTACAAAGGCCAGGTGCTTGAGCAGCTTTTCCTGGCTATCTGCCTGAATAAGGCAGTCGTCTAAGTATGGGTAAATTTGAATATTTCTTTGTCTGCAAAAGGCAATGGCTGGAGTCAGACATTTTGTGAAAACTGTGGGAGCAGTAGATAAGCCAAAGGGAAGTGCAGAGAACTGAAAGTGTTGAGATCCTGCCCTGAAGTGGAGACATTTCCTGCATGATTCCCTGATAGAAATGTGGAGGTAGGCCTCTTTTAAATCTAGGGTGGCTAGCCAAGCATCCTTGGAGAGCATGGGTAGCAGCTGCTGGAGGGTGAGCATTTTGAATTTTCGGATCACCAGGAAGGTGTTTAGAATGGACAGATCGAGGATGGGGCACCAGGTGCCCTCTTTTCTGTGCACCAGAAAAAGTCTTGAGTAGAAATCTTGGCCTATCTGTTCTGCAGGAACGTGTTCTACTTCCCTCATAAAGAGCAGGGAAAGGATTTGCTTTTGAGCCTCTGCCCACTAATTTGGTGGTAGATCTGGGAACTCTTTTGGGGTTGGAAGGGTGTGGAAGGAAAATCTGTATCCCTGAGACACAATGTTCAGAACCCGGTGGTCCTTGGTGATGGTGACCCAGGTGCTTGAGTGAAAGGAGAGTTTTCCTCCTAGGGGTAAGTGAAGGTGGCAGAGGGAGGGGTGGAAGAGGTGAGTCATTGTGTGAGTTCTTACCATAAGGGGGTGGCTTAGAACTCCCTGGTTTTGAAGTGAAGGAACTCCCTGGTTTTGAAGTGAAGGTAGTCCACTCCTTAGATCTCTGCATTCCCTGGGGCTGCTGTCTGGGGGGTCTGCTTCCACAGGGCCTAGGCTGGGCTGGTTTACTGGGAGCAGGAAAGGACCAGTGTTTCGAGGGACAATGCCTGCTTAACCTAGGGGGCTGGACCTGCAAGAAATCCTTAACTGTTTGCATAGATTTTGCTTTTTCTTCCATCTTTTTTCAGACCTCTTCTGCCTTAGTGCCAAATAAGTTATCTTTGTGCAAGGGGGCATCCATCAATTTAGATTTGACATGGTCTGGCAGGTGCTGTTCCTTAAGCCATGCATGCCTTCTAATGACAGATCTAGTGACTGCTGCCCTGCAAGAAGCTTCTAGGGCGTCAAAACCACAGTGCAAGGTGTTCAGTTACGTGAATTGCAGAATGCATTAACTCTTGTAAATCTTTCGATTCTGCCCAAGCAAGAAAGGAAGACATTTTTTGTTTAAGGAGTTCCAAGGTATGTTGTTGAAATTTCAGCATATGGAACTGACAATTTAGTGCCCTGATAGCAATAGTAGTGGAGGTGTATACTTTTTTACCCCGTCTGTCCAATGCTTGGAAATCCCTGTCTGAGGGGGTGGGATTTTTAGCAGAGGTAGCTTTAATACCTTTTGGCCCTTGAGAAATGACCTCTGGGTCAGCTGTAGGATTTTTAAAAAGATGTTTGTGTGAGTCAGGCACTCTATAGTACCTGTCTGATTTTCTGTGAGCAGGAGGAAGGGCATCAGGAGTCAAGCTGGATTCAAGGAAACCATCCTCTACAACATCTAGGACTGGGGGGATGGCCAAGGGTCTGTGTTGTGGAAGGTCTAGGAATTCCCTGAGACTCTTTTTAGACTGAGGGTAGTCCTGACTCTCCCATTGGAAATGCTCCCTTAAAGTATGCAGGGTTTCCCCAAAGGAAAAATCCTCTGGGGGAGAGGCTGAAAGAATGGAATCCTCTGCATCAGAATTCTCATAAGTGGAGAGGGGTTGCATGTCTTCATATTCAGATGCATCAGATTCATCTGACTCTTGTTCAGACAAAACTACAGGGGCAGATCTCTTTTCCTTTTGGAGGGGGTAGCTTGGCTTTCCCTGATCAGCACGATAAGTTCTTCTGCCATTTTAAACATTTGTGACTGAGGCAAGGTAGCAGGCACCTGAGACTGGCTCATCGGTTTCTTGGGTGTGGTTTGTACCCTGGGCCTGAGAAACTTGGTAGTTACACGTCGGTCTGTGTTGAGATTCAGTAGTGCGAAGGACTTCCTCGGCAGCCAGTGCCTGCTCAGTGGCTCCGGACCCATCCAAGGTAGAGACGACTGCAGGATCCTTAGTCAAAGAAGAGTTTTGAGGCATACCGGACTCCAAAAGGGTCTCGGTAGTGGCCTGCGAATCAACAGAAGCGGGCATCAGGGGCTGCAAAAGAGCATCACTGAGAACCGGAGAACTGACGACTAGCTTAACGGAAGTGTCGTCAGTAGGTTTGGACCTCTGCAGTCTGTCTCTGTCTTTACCTTTACGTTTTTTTGGAAGATCTGCTGTCAGATGCCTTACCAAAGCCATATCGGAATTTGAGGACTGTAAGCAAAAATATCTGGCTACAATAAGGGCCTGATGACGGATAGTTCTGGCGTTGAACAAAGCACAGAAGCGACAACAAGTGACGTCGTGGTCTGGGCCTAAACAAGTGACGCAGTAAGAGTGGAAGTCTCGGTGTGGTATTTGCTTTCCACAGGCAAGACAATTATTAACTTTTTCTGACATTGGTTAGTGCAAGAAAAAAGGATCTCCAACAGGGTACTTAGCTTTAGAAAACTTCAATTTCAATTCGGTAGACAAAAACTTAGGTAACGGGTGACCGGCACTCGTGCGACCTGCTTCTGCTTTAGGCTCCATGGCAAGAAAGACTGATGTAATGTCATCAGCTGCCTTACTTTATACTACTGATAACCTGACATTAGTCCTCAAGTGACAGTAACCGACGCAGAAATACTAAGTCCCTGGTATTCGGGTCAGCCGAGGGCTACCCTGGCAGAAATAACCCACATGTGATGACTGCAACAGTGAAACACGAAGAACATCCAAACAAGTTTCTTGAGTGAAAATTTGAAACAGCACCCAACTAAAGTTTAATGGTAGAACAACTAGCGCCCTCCCGAAAGAGGGAGGCCAGAAAGGACAGAATAGCAGGTAGTGGAGCTGAAAAGGGATCAATGTTCTGTTTGCACACCCAGTAAGTGAACCTTTTCCACTTGCTGCTATAGACCTTTTTGGTAAAAGGTTTCTGAGAGGCTAACACAATGTCTCGAACAAGGGAAGTAAGCCTGGACCTCTGTACAATCACTGGAACTGCAGAAAAGAAGTGGTTAGTTTGAGGGTGGACAAATTTGAAGGGTGGAGGAGGAGATCCTGTCTGGGTTCCAGTATCCATGGAGAATATTTCAGATTGGACCAGAGAAATCGAACCAAATCTGACGAGGCCAGTAGGAGGCAATGAGGATCACAGAGGTCTTCAGCCATTTTGCTTTCTGAAGAAACTTGGGGATTAGGGGTGAGGGGGTATGCAAAGAGGACACCGAGGGGGACAATCGTGAACTAGAGCATCCCAACACTGATGTGCAATCTGGTCTCTAGGCAAGTCCACATGCCTTGGACCATCCTTCCATGAAATGCCCCCGCACCCCAACTGGGAAGCGTCCGTGGTCACCATGGCTAAGGGGACAGGAAAAGGAAAGGCCTGCCGACTGACAGGTCATTGGGATTGAAGCCACCATCAAATATGCTTTCTGCAAACTGGAGTTGATTTGAAAGGAGCAGAGAGAGGTTGGTACAGAATAGACCACTGAACAGCCAGAGTCCATTGGAGTACTCGCATAAAGAACCTCGCTAATGGGACAACTATAATGGCTGTTGCCATAGACCCAGCAGCTTGAAGTACTAATCTTGCTGGAGGAGTGAGAAGGTAGAGAATAATATGAACATGTTCCCTTAGACTTTGTATGCAATGAGGTGGTAGCGATGCTCTCCAATTCGGAATGTCTAGAAGTGACCCAATGAATTCTAATTTCTGCTCCAGGATTAAATTAGATTTGATTTTTGCAGATTTATGGTGAGTCCCAGAGAATTCTATATTTGTAATAGGTAATCCCTGGTCTGAAGAAGCTGATTCCTGGTTGGGGCAGTTAGAAGCCAGTCGTCCAGATATGGAAACACCCAGAATCCTTTTGGCCTGAGGTGGGCTTCAACTACTGCCATGCATTTGGTGAACACCCGGGGGGGGGGTGCTGTGGTGAGACCAAAGGGCAGAGCTCTGAATTGGTAATGACTGGCTCCCAGCCTGAAGCTCAGATGACTCCTGTTTTGATGTGATAGTGTGTGTCCTGTAAGTCTACTGAGCACAGCCAATCATCCATCCTCAGCAGTGGTAAAATAGACAGGACCGTGACCATTCGGAACTTCACTTTCTTTACAAACAAATTCAGATTGCTTAGATCTAGTATGGGTCTGAGGTCCCTGGTTCATTTTGGCACTAAAAAGATGTGAGAGTAAGTTGCAAATCCTCTTTGTTCGATCGGGACCTCTTGAATAACTTGTTTTTGCAGCAGTTTTTGAATCTCTAGAACTCCCTCTGATTGGGTGGGAGTTTTTTGAGACTCTGGCGGATGAAGGGAAAAGGGAATACAATAACCTCTGGATAACACGGTTAGCACCCAATTGCTTTTGTTAAAGAGGTCCAGGCATTTGGGTGCAGAGAAAAATGACCCCGACTGCCTCTGGAGTTCAGCAGTGGGGCAACGTTTCAGGAGCACTGAAAGGGCCTTTCAGAGAAAAGCTCCCTGAAGCCCTGATTTTGCGGTCCCTCTCTGCTCCTAGGGTGGTGTCTGCAATTAAAACTTCCCCTCTGCCTCTGGAGGAAGAATCTCCGCAGTCATCCTGGAAAGACCCCTGGGATTTCTGGAAAGAAGTCTTCTTACCACCTCATTGGTTTCTTGAAAAGGTCTGTTGAGGGGTAGAAAACTTGACTCCAATGGCAGATAGGGTCTTTCCGTCCTGCTCACTCCAGGTAAGGGTATCTTTAACAGAGGGCCCAAACAAAGTGGAGCCCTCAAAGGGGGCGCTAACAAATGATACCATGAAGCCTCATCCAAGCATGACGTCTAATAGCAATGCCTGAGCCAGCTGCCCTTGAGATGCCCTCCATGACATGGAAGATTTGCCTTCCTGTCCAGTTTTTCCATGAGGCTAGAGTCACCAATCAGGAAGAAACTCTTTCTTAGTCTGATGTCGATATGGTCTCAGCTAGAGAGTTCATTGACCAGATCTCTCTGCAACCAGATAATGTATGCCAAGTAATTTAACATTCTCAGCCAAAAAGTGGCTGAGGAGTAGACATGCTTAACAAATCTGTCCATCGCTCTGGACTCCCTGTTCAGAGGATGAACAGATGAGCTCTGCTCAGCGAGCTCCTTCTTGATGGTGCCACAACCACTGCATCAACTGGTATACCCTTAATCCAGTGTGATCGGTCTTCTGGGGGGGGGGGGGTAACAAGAACTTATTCGGTCATTTTGGGATTGGTTCCATTGTATCCAACTCCTTCCAAGCCCAGCAAGACATAAGATCAAAGAGTTCATCCACCAGGTCACCCAAGAAGTAGATGGGCGAACTCCTAAAGCCTCCAAAAACACAACCTCTTTAGGAGAAGGAGTTTGAGCTGACCAACCACCTCTCTGCTTCAAAATCTCCAGAATGTCTCTGAAGAAGACATCCTCCAGTGGTGATCTGGGGGATCCTTCTTCCTCATCAAGGTCTGTGTCCTCAGTAAGGGACTCCAGTGTGGAGTCTATGTGCCTCCTCTTCCACGTCTTCTTAGGAGGGATCACCTCCATACAGGGTTCAGGAGAGGTCTCAGAAGAACCTCCCTCTGGGGGGAGTGCTTGGAGGCCATTCAGAGTGGGCTGACCCTGGACAGGGATTATAGGCTCAGGTCTCTGATCCAATGAGAGCTGATGGGGAGGGATCATAGCTCTGTGAGGTCAGATCTCTAACAGAAGAGAAGGCCCCTTCTAAGATCTGGAAAGTCGAAGGACCCAGAGAGTACCTGCCCAGCTTCCCTGGAGCTGAAGCAATGGAAGAGGAAAAGACAGAAACCTCCCACCCTCGACTCCCAATCCAAACTGGATCTGAGCTGTCGAATGCCAAAGCCCCAAGAGGAAGGGATGGATCCAAAGTCTGACCTGAAGCCTTCCCCTTGGATCAGATGGTGAAAGCTTGGATCTGAGACCCACTCTGATCCAAGGACACCAGAGCAGAGGTAGTCAGGGCAACTGTCAGAGTCGTGGATGACAGTCTCCTCGGATCAGACACCAATGTTCCCAGGTGGCCACAGTCCTGGGGCTCCGATACTGAAATTTGGAACAGAGAAGGAGACTGCATGGTAATGGTCACACACACTGATCCCCAAGGGGATGGAGAAGGCAGAAGCCCCATCTGGATCGGAGTCTTGAGGATCCTCCGTATCATCCTGTCCATGTCAATTTCTGACAAGCTCCTCAAAGACCTCGAGGAAGCCACTGAGGTTGGTCTGGAGTTCCCGGAGGGTGTCTTCAGAATAGTGATGGGCAGGGTAGGGGATTCCAGCCTAATTGTGAGCTCTGGGGTCTGACTCCAAGCTTTTGGATCCGAGAAGCGAGAGTCCAGAATGACAAAGGATCTCTCGGGGAGTTCCTGGAGAGAGGAGCTCTGGTCAGATCAGAAGAGGGTTTCGAGCCAACCGGAGCTGAAGAGGAAGTTTAATCCCGGGAAGTCAGAACCAAAGACCTGGAAATTTTAGAAGGAAGAGCTAAAGAAGCCAGTGAAGACTTATGCAGATGTTTCTTCAGATTCAAAGTCCCTGCCACAAGTTTTGAGGGGGGTTGATCCCTGGAGAGACAGACTCAGCAGGTAGAAGTCCCTTTAATATTAACTTATTTTTCCAGTCGGCTACGGCCCTGCGATTAAAACCTTCGCATATCACAAAAGCCGACTGAAGATGTTGAGGGCCGAGGCAATAGACACAGCTATCTTGAGTGTCAGAATGTGGGATTTTGTGCCCACATTCTGCACAGCATTTAAATCCAGTAGGTTTTGCCAACATGCTGACTGGCTAAAAACTTTTACTCACACAAACTCGCACAAAGTCAGAAGGCCAAACCTACAGAATGGTTACACACATGTAGACAAGCACACTCTAAAGCTAAAGGCAGAATAAAGGAAGTTTTTTTTTAAACTAGAAAGGTAAGGTTGAGAGAAGAAAGAGGCAAAGCCCCAGAAAGAAGAAAGTAAGGAGGAAGACCAAAGTCCCCAACGCCTGAGAAAAGACTAAAGGAAAAGGAAGGAAGACAAGAAAAAGAAAACAGTGATAAAATTGACACTTAGCTGAGAAAATTAAGATAACACTGCTAATCTCTCGAGATGGAAGGAACCACGTCTGGCACCACTGGCGGCAAACGAGGTCTGAGAAGGCTGGGCAACAGGGTAGAGCATTATGGGAAGGGGGAGGGGCTCAAGACTTGGTGCCTAGTCTGTAGAAATGTGGCCGAGTTGGATCAGAGGATCAGATTCATGACCTATTTGTGAAGAGGAATGAAAGAGGATATCCGATTTATATATTACCCATGATGAGAATAACTGGGATCATACCATAGCTAATTTGAGGGGGACCCATGCATGGGATAAAGCCTTTAGGACCTGCCTGTGCCCATTAGTAGTACAGGGGACAGTCCTGGGGTAATTTTTTTGTTTCCCATCCATAGATCTATGTTATGCTTGAATATGGACAGCAATTACCTTTTTTTTAATGTGGACTCATCTACAGACAAAGTTAGGCAGAGCCCTTTGGTATTGTTTTTTTTTTCCACAGACAAGTAGATGCTGAACATGAGAGGTCCCAGCACATAACCCTCAGAGACTCCACTGGTGAATGGGCTCTTTGTGGAAGTAACTTCCTCTATTTTACCTGCATCCTGTTTTTGAGCCAACTGGCAATCCAACAGGTGCAGTAGGGATTTATTCCCAGTTTGTTTAGATTTTTTACTATGCCTGTGTGGGTATTGGTATCAAAAGTGTACCATACCATACCATGATCTACCTACTTTATTACATATTATGTGATATTAAGAGAATGGGCAAAGTGTATATTTTACCCTGACTGGAGAACCAAGGTGTTTTGTACAGGTAATGCCCACTACAAAATAAATTTGCAGATTTACAGTAACATATTAAGCTTCCAAGAAATTCAAACAATAGAAGAAGCAAGTAGCTGACATTTTTTACACTCATTAAACAGTGCTTTGCTGTAATCTTTTTTTTTTTTTTTTTTAACAAGAGGCATCTTTATTAAATTATCAGTTTGCTATAATCTTGATGCAAATTTGTGAATACCCAATCTGCACCTTGTTTTATTGATTTATTGGTGAATATTTAGGCCCCTGTATCTAACACTAGTGAAGATATTGGACTTGCAGAGAAACAGGAGGGTTAGCCACCAGATTTCTAATGTCCAAGTAAACAAGACACATATCTCCCCATGAAAGTCTAAAACATACACTGAATAAAGGGATACAAGCTTCTACCATCTCTTAGAAGTTCTGGAACTCAAGACCTGTGATATTTTTGGTTAGGAAACTTTTGGGTTTTTTCAATTGTTTGATATGTCTAGTGATATACATCCCTATTGGGGCACTGTATTCAATAACTGTACCTCTTTATACCTTAATGACATTTCTTTGGCAATTAGCCGGGCAAATAAAAGGACTTGCTGAAAACCTTCAAGTACCTAGGTCTCTAATTATACTTTTTCTTTATAGAAGTGTATAGTCTATACAATATGATGAGTGGAGGTGTTGTCTGCCAAAACTGATATTACACTTTATAGCATTTAGTTTGAGCCCATTTTTAGTACACCAAGAGTTTACTAAGGAGGTTTCATTCTGGAGGGTTTGGGTGTCTGAGTGACTTAACAGCAACCCCCAGTCTGCAAATGTTTGCAAACTTTTGTTAGCTGAAGTCTTGGCTCTCTGCTTGGACAGCTGAGAAGTAATCACCATAAAGGTCCCAGCACCAAGTCCTGTGGGACACTGCTGGTCTTATTCATACTATCTGATAAGGCAGCTCATACCATGTGGTTTCTGTCTTTCAGCCAGTTTGGTATCCATTCTATCACACACAGGTCGATTTTTAAAGCACTTAAGCTTTTGTATGATGCCAGCAAAGGGAATGGTGTTGAAACCTTTAGCAGGGTCACAATATGCAGTGTGTACTGCATGGCCACTATCTATAGCCTCTGCAACCCTTTAGAAGAAATTTAAGTAAACAGACTGGACCTACCCTTCAAAATGGCAGACTGTGGGAATCAAGTATAACAAGATTGTTGGTATCACAGTTTGTCTTTATAATATATTCCATGGCTTTGCAGATGTGGCTTGTAAGGCTGATAGGTCCAGTAACTATCCAGGATGGTTGTAAAGCCATCCTTAAGGAGGGGTACTACAACTGCTGTCCGCCACTCATCAGGGACAAAACCAGTAGCTAAACTTGAACAGTTTGAGGAATGTGTCGACAAAGACATGTTTAAAACCATTAATTAAGCAACCAGGTCTACTGGCAGCTCCCACGCAGGAAATATTTTTGGTACTAGTTAGCACTTTCAGTAAATGATCTTTACAGATATATGGGGGAGAAAGGTATTCAGCTATTTTGGGACATTAAATAGAAGTCGTTTTTTTTTGCGTATGTTTTACATTTCTACTGTAGTTACTATAAAAAAAAACTTTTCAGAGATCC